>NW_014577884.1:108541-120717 GCF_000485595.1 Priapulus caudatus | reverse complement strand
GGACTCAGGAGAGTTTCGGGAGTCTTTATGTTGGGGGGAGTGTGGCGCGATACGCTAGTTCCATCAGACCTGACGTGATCTGGACGACCGGGCGGGAATGTACGCCGGGTGTGTTCTCGCGCGCGCCGGGAACGCGCAGAATAAACAGGCTGGCCGTGCGGCCACGCGAGAGAGCGGGTATATTAGGAGTAGAGAGAGAGTGTGAGTAGAGAACCGCTAGCTCGGGGAGCGAGCTACGCTTAGCTCGGGGGAGTCTAGATATCGCTAGTCGGGAGAACTCGTGTCGCGTAACACGCGGACAGTGTCACCGTCATCTCCGTGCGGAGAAGTGTAAGCATGGAATGAGAATAAACATGAGTCTATCAGTAATGTCAAGTCGTACTGCTCCATCTGCGGTGTGTTTTTGCCCCGATGCTAAGAACTTCCGATCGCTCCGAATCAGAGTAAGGTTTGTGCGTACCTTACCGGGAAAACGCGGCTAGCGACAGCAAGGCGGATTTTTTTTTCACGGCGGCCAACGAAAGCCGGCCAACGCTTAGCGAGGCGCCACGTCAAATTAGGCGTAGGCTGGAAAACGTCACACGTGTCATTGGTCATGCGTCAGTGGTGAAGATGGATCCCTTTCTGCCAGATCATATTTCCTAAGTAGGAAGAAGTCGATTGCACACGCACGCAACACTCATGCACGCACGTCGTACGTGCACACGCACGCACGCACGCATTGCACGCACCGTGTACGTGCGCAGGCAGGCACGCCACGCCACGCACGCCACGCAACGCACGCCACGCACGCACGCACGTGTAAAGTGCACACGACACACACGCACGCACGCACGCACGCACGCACGCACCGTCACGCACACAGGCACGCATGCACCGCACGTGTACGTGCACACGCACGCATGCACGCACGTGTAGCGCTACACACGAACGCACGCACGCACACACGCACGACACGCATGCACGCATGCACACACGACGTATGCACGCACGTTTACATAAACACGCACGCACGCATTGCATGCACGCAGGTGTACGTGCACACGCACGCACGCACGCACGCAGCGGCACGTCTACGGGCACATGCATACACGCCACGCACGTTACCTGTACACACACGCACGCTACGCCCACCAACGCTCCCATGCACAACACGTGTACGTGACAACCACGCACACACGCACGCCACGTGTTACGTGCGCACACGCACACACGCCACGCATCGTTGTCGTGCACACGCACGTACGTGTTACGTGCACACGCACGCACGTGTACGTGCCACGCACGCACGCCACGCACACACGAACCGCACGCACGGCACTCGTGTACGTGCACACGCACTCACGCACGCACGCTGTAAAGTTCACACGCACCGTACGCCACGCACGCACACACGCACGCACGCAGCACGCCACGTGACGCTTGCCACTACATAAACATTCGCTTTCTATCAGAACAATGTGGGTCATATCATCTCATCTGCTAAATGTCAAGCAGCACCGATTCGACCTTCTTGCCAACCACAAACACATAACAATACAAATGACCTGATCTATGACAGCGTCACGTAGAAACATCGGCTTATATCACAGCTATATCACAGCTACAGCTACAGCTACAGTACAGCACATGGTGATGGTGTACTGTATCACGAGAGACTGTTGACTCAGCAAGATGGCGGTGGTCACGTGACGTGAAGCCTATTCTATTTCTGTGCTTCGCATTGGTGCACGTTCCTTCCAGTTAGTTTTAGTTTCCAGCTAGTTCAGACTCAGTGGCTCAGTATCGTCAGTGTGCGAAAGAAAATGGCAGCGTAAAGAGTGCGTATCATATTTAAACATAATTTGTTACTTAATTTAGTATTTAGATATAAAGTTAATGCATTAAGTAAGAAATATAAATATAATGCTAAATAAATACGAAATCTATTTACTACCAGTACCAGTCTGTTTCTAGTCACGTGACGTCACAGTGAGGAATTTGAGCAAAACAGGACTACCGACTAGTTCAACTTTGGAGCATTTTTACATTATGATAACTAATACATTTCTATGAAGTATTATAATTTATTATAACCACTAAATTCAATAATAATGTTTTACAATAATGTTTTTCCGTTTTGTGTGACGATTATTATGGGAGTTTGGGACTATTGAGTTTATCTGCAACGGAATGGCGGCGTTTTTAATTTTTATTTGCGGGGTCTTGAATGGCCCGCTCCGTTAATTCCTGCAAGCAAGGAGGTCGATCTTGGGCTCAAATGCAAAACGTAAGTGAGTAACGTCCAGTCCTCCAGTTGAAACTTCTGCCTCTAGTTAATCGAATTGAAAATTTATTTTGCAGTTTTCTAAGAAAATGGCCTCAGTTCAAGCTGTTAATCTCGTAGAGACAAGAAGTTTCGAATCGAATGTTAGAGTATAGTGTATTTACAGTGTTTCATGTACTTTGTGTTTATAAAACGGTTAGTTTAGTTCAACGGGACGGGGAGAAATTAGATGTACGTGTCGTTCTGGAACGCTGCCAAAGTGTTGCTACAGGCCCGCCCGCGAAATTTTTTTTCCCAAACGGTATAAAATAGCGAAGAATTTAGCGCCTTGTGCTCACATGTACTCTCTGGAGGATTGAATTCGTTATTCCTTTTGGTGTACGCCTTGGGGAAGCAGCGTGTCTAACGGGCAATCATGCCCGCCATCAGCGAATGCTTGATCTTATCGCTCTCTCATTGTTTCAGTACAACGGCATCTTACATTACACGGCACCTTACAATCTGCTTACAATTCTCGGAGGTGAAGAAAGCCATGTCGAAACAGGGGATGGCATCAAAGATGAATAGAAGTTGCAGAGCCTATAGAGCCACAGGCACTTCCCAGCTAACAAAGTTATGTTCCTTAATGTTACTTTAGGTTAGCAGAACATAACGCAGTAACGTTCTAATAACGTTTTTTCTAGGAAGTTTTTCTGACATTCTGAGACGTTTTTTACCAACATCACATAACAATTGATCAACCTCCGAAAAATGACATATTAACGGCAGCCACACTACGTATTGCCTGCAGCCCTATCTTAATGTCTCGAAACCGTCCCCGTAGCCATTGCGAACAAAAATACATTTGATACCTGTGCTATAGTTTGCCAACATCACAAAAAACGGTAATTAGGAGCTTTCGCACCCATCCAGGACGGTTAACGGTTTTCCTAACATCCAAGAACATAACTCTCTCCACCAAGTAAAACCAATGAATGCATAACGATATCGAACTGTTCTTAGAATATTTTTGGCTAGATGTAACCAAACTAGAACTTCCAGCCGAATGTTACGAGAACATTTCCAGAGAACATAACTCTCTCACATAGTAAACCAATGATGCATAACAATATGCCGGAATGTTCTTTAGAATATTTTGGCCAAATTTAACCAACTAGAAACCTCCAGCGGAATGTTACAGAATGTTCGTGTTTTGCTGCGGTGGGGACAGAGTCAGTAAAAAACTGAAAATATATATGATACGCACATTTCACAAATAGGCCCTACTACCGTACCTCTGTTACAGTTCCAATGTTGCGTCACTGTATATCACTTTCCTTTATAAAAACCTATGTAAAATCTAACACGAACGCTCCCGCCACTCGCCGCACTGCGATCTGTGTGCTGTGTCGCATGCGAATATACATATATAAAGTTTCTTTATATATATATTCTAATATGTGAGTTATTTTTTTATAGTTTTATTTTCATATTATTCACGATAAAGTGTAGTTTATTGATGGAAGAACAGTTTGTATTTTTGTCTGCGTCAGCGAGGCGCGTGGTCGTTTTGGATAAATTCTGTCGTGGCGCTGAGAATTTGAGCGAGGGCGCCCACCTCGACTCGTTAATGCAGGGGAAAAAACCACTGCCCGTGACATGCATATTAATACAGAGCTAATTTACCCCCGCGACAATACCCGAGACACTTTACCCCCGGAACAATCACCCCTGGCGACAATTACATGGAAGGCAGGTGGAGGAGGAGGAGGGGAGAACGTTGGGCGGAGAGAACGTGGTGGAGCGGATGAGGGGAGGGACGTGGGTGAGAAGGCGGAGGAGGAGGAGGGAGAAGGGGAGGCAGGAGGTAGGGGAGGAGAGGAGCGGTGGTGGAGGAGAGGGGGGAGGAGTGAGGGAGAGGAGAGGATAGGGAGGAGGAGCAGCGAGTGAGGAGAAAGGAAAGAGCGAGGAGGTAGGTGCTGGTGGGAGGGGAGGAGAGTGAGGAGGCATGCGGGAAGAAGTACGGGCGACGAGGAAGATGGAATGAGAGGAGCAGTTAGAGGAACGAATGAGAAGTTTAGAGGAGGATGGAAGAAGGGTCGGTGGAGCGGAGAGTGGAGAGGAGGAAAGGAAGAAGAGGAGAATAGGAGTGGAGGAGGAGGGAGAGGAGGCAGGAGGAGAAGAGCGATGTGGAGGGCTAGAGAAGGAGGAGTAGCGGAGGCAGGTGGGAGGAGGGGAGAAGTGTGGTGGCTAGAAAAAAAACGTAGGAGAGGAGCAGGAGAGGAGCAGGAGATGCAGCCTGGAGGAGAGGAGAGGAGAGGAAGAGGTGATCGAAGAGCGATGAGGAGCATGGAGGAGTAAGAGAGAACGGTGGAAGAGAGGGGGAGTGGATGAGGTGAGGAGGTAGAGCGCCCTTCCTCCCCACTCCTCTCCTCTCTTCCTCTCTTCCTCTCCACCTCTTTTCCTCCTCCATCTCCACTCATCTCCTCCTCCTCCTCCACCCTCTCCTCCTCCCTCTCCTTCTCGCCACCTTTCCCTACGTTCTCCCCCTTCTCTTCTCTATCTCCTTTCCTCCTCCACCTTCTCCTCTCTCTCCTCTTCCTACCTCCTCCAACCTCATCTCACTCCTCTCCTCCTCTCTCCACCACCCACCTTCTCACCCTCTCCACAGCCTGGCCCTCGCTACTCCTCCCTTCGTTCTACCTCCTCCTACTTCCTCTTCTCCTCCTGCCTCTCCTCCTTCCTCCACCTCCTCTCCTCCTTCTTCTTCTCTTTCCCCCTTCACCACCTTCTTCCTTCCTCCTCTACCTTCTCTTCGTCCTCTAACTCCTCCTTCTCCTCCTCCTCTCACCTTCTCCCCCCTCCTCTACCACCTTCATCCCGCCTCCTCCTCCACCAACCTTCTCCCCACGTTTCTCCCATCCTCCTCCTCCACCTCCTCTCCTCCTCCTCCTCCTCACCACTCCTCTTCGCCTCCTCCTCCTTCACCCTTCTCCCCCCTCCTCCTCCACCTTTTCCCCGCTCCTCATCCGTCCACCAACGTGCTCTCCCACGTTCTCCCCCTCCTCCTCCACGTCCTCTCCTCACCTACTCTCCTCCTCCACCACCTCCCCACTTCCTTCCCCCTCCTCCTCCACGCACCTTCTTCGCCTCCTCCTCGACCTCCTGCCTGTCTTCACTGTTCGAACAGATGAATATAAACACCAATGAGTAAAATGTCGGGGTATGCGAGCGGGTATAATGTGGTGTTCGAGGCGGTAAATGTCCGGGCGGATAATTGTCCTGGCGGTAAATGCTCGTGGGGATATATTGTTCCGGGGGTAAATGTCCGGGGGGTAATTGTTCCGGCGGAAGTAAATGTCCGGGGGGGGGCTAATTCGTCCGGGGTGTAATTGTCGGGGGGGTTATTGTCCGGGGGCGTGGTAATTGTCTGGGCCGGTAATTGTCTGGGGCGTAATTGTCCGGGGGTGATTGTCCGGGGGGTATTTGTCCTAGAACCATCTATATATATACATCATATATATTGGTGAGCTTTCATGTACCAGCCTGTGTCGATGCTCCCACCTTTACTTACTGCATTTGGCCTACTGGCATGTGATGTGACTGAGAACAGCAGGAGGGGGAACGCATAATTGAACAGGTTTCAGCCTGCTGACCGTGAAGGTTGACCAGTGGGCCATAATTCTTAAGTGGTCAGCTACCCAGTAACGGCATGAGTGACCAATGCCACGAGATGACGGTCTCATGGTTACACAGCATAGATTGTGTGTCAAATGGACTTGCAGAATGTCTTCCCTCTCTGTCATCTCTTTATCTCTCTTTCTCTCTCTCTCTCTCTCTCTCTCTCTCACTATATCTCTCGCTATATCTACGATCCAAAGTGGGATTTACGGACACTTAACGCTGACACTGACGCTGATGCTATGGATGTGGTTTCGCTGTGTAACTGCAACTCAAATGTCAAATGTAGCCTGCAGGTGGCCTCTCTAGGCAGGTGGCTGTTCTCAGCAGGTGACTGCTATCACGCGGGTGGCTGTTACTGCGCGGCTGTGACCGTATCTCGCTATCTTCGTTGCAGCTGAGCGTCATCACGGACGCCGTCTCTCACCTGTCCATGGATCTCGAGCACATGTTTGATCGACAGAACTTCAGTGACGTGACGCTCTGCGTCGGTGGTCGTGAGGTCCAGGCGCACAAAGCCATCCTGTCAGGTAGGAGACGCGCGCGCGAGGCTGAGCGTGTGCCGAGGGATCCTAGAGGCAGTTGGCTTCTAATATTAGTCTGTGTTAGAGAGAGCGGACAACAGACCCCTGGGACTAGTTGCCCTCTAATGAAACGCTGTGTTACTGTTAGACTGAGGAAACCTCTGGAAATAGTTGCCTTTTAATGAAAGCCTGTGTTAGATCCTGTTGACAACAGACCCATGGTAAATAATAGTTGGTATTAAAGCTTTCACATGTTAGATGACGTGGACCATGGACCCCTGGAAATACTTGCCTTTTAATGAAATGCTACGTTGTACCAAGGAAACTTCTGGAAATAGTGGCCCTTTTATGAAATCCTTCATGCGTTTTAATGAAATGCTGCGTTGGACCGAGGAAACTTTTGGAAATAGTTGGCCTTTCATGAAACCCTATATGCTACATCGCGGGAACAACAGGCACTCCTGCGAATAGTTGCCCTTTAATAAAGCCCTTCATGCATGAGATTGAAGCCCCCGTGGGCTGCACAGCGTTAGATACGTGTTTTTGCGAGCGAACCTGGTCACCGAAAGGTCGAAAACACAATCCCAAAATCGTAACAAGACTCGTCTCCGTAGTTACAACTTGTCTCAGTGGTTACAGCACGTCTATGTAGTTACGGCACACTTCCATAGTTACAGCACGTCTCCGTAGTTACGACACATCGCTCCATAGTTGCGACACGTCTCCATAGTTACGATGCGTCTCCGTATCCATCTCTGTAGTTATGCCTCGTCTCGCTCACGGCTCGGTTGTGTGTTGCGTTGTTTCAGCGAGGTCGGCTGTATTTGCAGCAAAGTTGTATGGGATGGAAACCTGCAACAAGATCAGTCGTATCGACATTGGAGACATGGAACATGACGTGCTAATAGAAATTATTATCTATATCTACACGTCCAAGTCGCCCAATCTTAAGAAGATGCCTAGTAAGCTGCTGGCAGCCGCTGACAAGGTGCATAGAGATGCCCTGCATCACCCACCCGCTGCTCCTGCCCCTAGCTCACCCACGCACCACCCATTGCTTGCCGAAGCGCCGCTTTTCCACCCTTCAAAAGGCTCGTCCCCACCCTGCCTCTGTGTCTCGCTCCTGTCCCGCCCGTGCCCTGCCCATGCTCAGTTTGAAGGGTATTTGACAATATTTATTAGCCCTCATCCTAACCCTAACCATAAACGTAATCCTAACTTGAGCAATCACATCCTGGTTATAATACGGGTTTAATGTGCCTTTTCGATGCGCAGTATTTGGTCGTGATCATCCAAACTGTAGACATGCGATGTGTAGACAAGTTTCAGAGCTACAGTTGTGTTGCATTTGGAAATAGCCTGATGTTATGAAGAATTTCGGGGGAAAAGGGTCTTATCGTAATCCGCAATTCGTGGGAAGGACTAGATTTTAAAGGCGGGGAAGAAAATGCAAATGGAGTGACCAATGCGGCATAGGGAATGCGTGCCCGCCCATGCTGATGCAGGTGCTCTGTGTTTGCTTTGCAGTATGCACTAGAGAGGTTGAAGATCATGTGTGAAGAAGCTCTCTGCTCAAACCTGAACATAGACAACGTAGCTGACGTCCTCATCCTCGCAGATCAACACAGGGCTGTCCAGCTGAAAGGCCAGTGCTTAGCCTTTGCCAAGAGGTGAGTGAGGTGACCACGTCACCTTGAATAGTACTGGCAAAATTCATTTCGATCAACGTAAACAAACACTCGCAATCAATAAAGACAGTGTTTCCTATAATGAGCACTTGGTGTCTGTCCGGTAAGGTAAAGCGGTCCTGATTTTTTTTTGGGGGGGGTCTTTGACTAGTTTAGACACGTTTTTATTGATTAACTTTTCGTGGGTATTAAATAAAATCATTGAATTTTGAGTTCAATTAAAAAATGTGCCCACATTTTTTTCTCGAAAATAAAATATTACCTGATCGATATGATTGCATTTATCAATTTTGTATAATGAAATAAATTTTGATGGTGACATTGATTATTCTAAAATTTGAAAATATTACGCAAAATTGGAAAGAGAATTGCTCGTGTGTAGACGGCGAGAGAGAGAGAGAGAGATCCGATGTAACGATAGATTTTTCTTATTCGTTGTAGCCACTCGTCAGAGTGGCTTTATAGGGAGCATGGGATGGAAGGAAATGATTCTGTTGAATCCTCACCTCTACACGGAGGTGATGTGGGAATTAGCGAGACAGCCGCTAATACAAACAAACATGACACCGTTCAAGGTGTCAGCGTGCAACCTGTCAACGGATCTCGAGCGCATGTTCGAACGACAGAGCTTCAGTGACGTGACGCTCTGCGTCGGTGGTCGGGATTTACCAGCTCATAAAGCCATCCTGTCAGGTAGGAGACGCGCGCGCGAGGCTGAGCGTGTGCCGAGGGATCCTAGAGGCAGTTGGCTTCTAATATTAGTCTGTGTTAGAGAGAGCGGACAACAGACCCCTGGGACTAGTTGCCCTCTAATGAAACGCTGTGTTAGACTGAGGAAACCTCTGGAAATAGTTGCCTTTTAATGAAAGCCTGTGTTAGATCCTGTTGACAACAGACCCATGGTAAATAATAGTTGGGTTAATAATGGTTAAATAACGATGCATCTCCATATCCATCTCCATAGTTACGGCACGTCTCCGTAGTTATGCCTCGTCTCGCTCACGGCTCGGTTGTGTGTTGCGTTGTTTCAGCGAGGTCGCCCGTTTTTTTTGAAAAGCTGAGAAATGACCAGGAAAGTCATTTGGACATTGCCATGGACATACCTGTACTATTGGAGATAATCCACTTTATTTACACTGGAAATGCCAACAACGTGGCGAGGATGGCTGAAAAGCTGATAGCCGCCGCCGAAAAGGTGTATAGAGATGCCCTGCATCACCCACCCGCTGCTCCTGCCCCTAGCTCACCCACGCACCACCCATTGCTTGCCGAAGCACCGCTTTTTCGCCCTTCCAAAGGCTCGTCCACGCCCCGCCCTGCCTCTGTGTCTCGCTCCTGTCCCGCCCGTGCCCTGCCCATGCTCAGTTTGAAGGGCATTTGACAATATTTATTAGCCCTCATCCTAACCCTAACCTTAACCTTAAACCTAATCCTAACTTGAGCAATCACATCCTAGTTATTATACGGGTTTAATGTGCCCTTTCGATGCGCAGTATTTTGTCGTGATCATCCAAACTGTAGACATGCGATGTGTAGACAAGTTTCAGAGCTACATAGTTGTGTTGCATTTGGAAATAGCCTGATGTCATAAAGAATTTCGGGGGGAAAGGGTCTTATCGTAATCCGCAATTCGTGGGAAGGACTAGATTTTAAAGCGGGGGAAGTAAATGCAAATAGAGTGACCAATGCGGCATAGGAAATGCGTGCCCGCCCATGCTGATGCAGGTGCTCTGTGTTTGCTTTGCAGTATGCACTAGGAAGGTTGAAGATCATGTGTGAAGAAGCTCTCTGCTCAAACATGAACATAGACAACGTAGTTGACATTTTCATCCTCGCAAATCATCAAAGCGCTGTCCAGCTGGAAGACAGGTGCATCGACTTTATCAAGAGGTGAGTGAGGTGACTGCGTCACCTTGAATAGTACTGGCAAAATTCATTTCGATCAACGTAAACAAACACTCGCAATCAATAAAGACAGTGTTTCCTATAATGAGCACTTGGTGTCTGTCCGGTAAGGTAAAGCGGTCCTGATTTTTTTTTTTTTGGGGGGGGGGGTCTTTGACTAGTTTAGACACGTTTTTATTGATTAACTTTTCGTGGGTATTAAATAAAATCATTGAATTTTGAGATCAATTAAAAAATTTGACACATTTTTTTCTCGAAAATAAAATATTACGTGATCGATATGATTGCATTTATCGATTTTGTATAATGAAATAAATTTTGATGGTGACATTGATTATTCAAAAATTTGAAAATATTACTCACAATTGGAAAGAGAATTGCTCGTGTGTAGACGGCGAGAGAGAGAGAGAGAGAGAGAGAGAGAGAGTAGACTCCGATGTAACGATGGATTTTTCTTATTCGTTGTAGCCACGTAGAATTCATAGGGTCCCACAAGTGGAACCAGATGATACAGTCGCATTTTCAACTCGCCATGGAAGTGTATTGCGCAGTAACAAGCCAGCAGGTGCGTCCGATCGGACAACCGATCAAGGTGCCTGAGTGCAACCTTTGCACGGATCTCGAGTGCATGTTACAACAAAAGAGCTTCAGTGACGTGACGCTCTGTGTCGGTGGTCGTGACGTCCAGGCTCACAAAGCCATCCTGTCAGGTAGGAGACGCGCCCGCGAGGCTGAGGCTGAGGCGTGTGCGTGGGCCGTTGGCTTCTAATATTAGTCTGTGTTAGAGAGAGCGGCCAACAGACCTCTGGGACTAGTTGCCCTCTAATGAAACGCTGTGTTAGACTGAGGAAACCTCTGGAAATAGTTGCCTTTTAATGAAAGCCTGTGTTGGATCCTGTTGACAACAGACCCATGGTAAATAATAGTTGGTATTAAAGCTTTCACATGTTAGATGACGTGGGCCATGGACCCCTGGAAATACTTGCCTTTTAATGAAATGCTTCGTTGGACTGAGGAAACTTCTGGAAATAGTGGCCCTTTTAGAGAGCTTGGTGTGACTTTAGCTTTACTGGCAATGCCATAGCTGCCTTTGCTTCACTGCATCTTCTTATGTGTCAACGTAAACAAACACTCGCAATCAATAAAGACAGTGTTTCCTATAATGAGCACTTGGTGTCTGTCCGGTAAGGTAAAGCGGTCCTGATTTTTGTTTTTGGGGGGGGGTCTTTGACTAGTTTAGACACGTTTTTATTGATTAACTTTTCGTGGGTATTAAATAAAATCATTGAATTTTGAGATCAATTAAAAGATTTGACACATTTTTTTCTCAAAAATAAAATATTACGTGATCGATATGATTGCATTTATCGATTTTGTATAATGAAATAAATTCTGATGGTGACATTGATTATTCTAAAATTTGAAAATATTACGCAAAATTGGAAAGAGAATTGCTCGTGTGTAGACGGCGAGAGAGAGAGACTCCGATGTAACGATGGGTTTTTCTTATTCGTTGTAGCCACGCGTCAGACCTCATAAGCACGCACAAGTGGAAGGAGATGGTAGATGCCTATCCTCATGACCTCCTCACGGTGCTGTGTCATCGCGCACCAGCCAACCGCAAGCGCCTCAAGCACTATGAATTTGTTTATGGTTTGTGTTATTTCTCAGTATAATTTTAATCTAGTTGGGAACTTGGGAATATGTATATAGACTTTTAAATGCCATACACTCTACTGGGCCATATTATATGGGATTTTCTTCTTTTGCATATTTGCACATACAATATGAATATGAGGAATAACACGTGTATGTGTATGTGTATTATTTTTATAGGAACCAATTTGGTTTAGGCCAATTCTGGCTGAGGTACTGAGGGAGGAGATGCGGCTCCTGCCGCAACTCAGACCAGATTCCCCTACCACAGTCACTACCCAATACGTGAGTTTCGTTTTGTTGTGATAATAATACATTGATCTGATATTTCGCCAGGCTTCATATCTACATGAAAATAATATGAATTAATATGATCTCTCAGTTGCGTCTCTGCTTTCTAGTGATATATCGGTATATATGTATATGTATATATATATATGTATATATATATGTATATATATATATATATATAATATA
>NW_014577884.1:106514-108085 GCF_000485595.1 Priapulus caudatus | reverse complement strand
ATGATCGGGGAGAAATGCCGAGAACTCAACAGATATGAGAGACGGAAGTAAATGTGTGAGTAGTGTGAAGTGTGTGAAGTAGTGAGTGTGTGAAGAGTAGTAGAGAGAGTCAATGTGTGAGTAGTGTGAAGTGTGTGAAGTAGTGAGTGTGTGAAGAGTAGTAGAGAGAGTGTGGTAATAGAAGAGAGCATAAAAAAAGAGAAGATGTTTGTATTATTGTATATGTGTTGTTTGTGTAGTTGTAGATTGTGTGCTATTTTAGTGTGAAGTGTGTGAAGTAGTGTGTGAAGAGTAGTAGAGAGAGTGTATAGTAGTAGAAGAGAGTAAAATAAAATAAAACGATATTTGTATTATTCTATATATGTAGTTTGTGTAGTTTATGTAGTATATGTAGATATTGTGCTATTTTATGTTTTATTGTAATTGTAAATAAATGTGATAATGTATATATGTATTTTATAATCTATGTATGTATGAATCTGATTATAATAAAGTTTATTCTATCTATATAACTATCTATCTAAGTTCAATCTATATTTATATCTGCACTCAACAATATACTTGCATACATTTAGTAGTACAATAACTTTGGTGAAATTTACAATAAAGGGTTACTTCTTGAAGGAATAATTATTGCTTCCATCTCACTGCATGTGCCAAACAGAAAATTTCACGTATTGGGAGAATAAGACTCAAATTAACGTCTAATTTAATTTAATTTAATTTATCGTCCAATTAACCAGCAGGATAATTTCATGTAGCAGGCATCAAATTTCATGTATTGGGACAATTATGCTATTGTTGTCTAATTAACCAGCAGGAAAATCTCATGCATACTAGGCAGGAAATTTCATGTATGGGGAAAATAACGTTTGGTTACCAATTAACCAGCAGGAAAATCTGAATGTACCAGGTAGGAAATTTCATGTATGGGGACAATTACGATTTTGTTGTCCAATTAACCAGCAGGAAAATCTCATGTATACTAGGCAGGAAATTTCATGTATGGGGACATAGAACTATGATGGGGACAATAACGTTTGGTTACCAATTAACCAGCAGGAAAATCTCAATGTACCAGGAAGGCAATTTCATGTATGGGGACAATAACGTTTGGTTACCAATTAACCAGCAGGAAAATCTCATGTATTGGCAGGAAGTTTCATGTATTGGGACAATAACGCTTGTTGTCTAATTAACCAGCAGGAAAATCTCAATGTACCAAGCAGGAAATTTCATGTATGGGGACATAGAACTATGATGGGGACAATAACGTTTGGTTACCAATTAACCAGCAGGAAAATCTCATGTATTGGCAGGAAGTTTCATGTATTGGGACAATAACGCTTGTTGTCTAATTAACCAGCAGGAAAATCTCATGTATTGGCAGGAAGTTTCATGTATTGGGACAATAACGCTTGTTGTCTAATTAACCAGCAGGAAAATCTCATGTATTGGCAGGAAGTTTCATGTATTGGGACAATAACGCTTGTTGTCTAATTAACCAGCAGGAAAATCTCATGTATTGGCAGGAAGTTTCATGTATTGGCACAATAACGCTTGTTGTCTAG
>NW_014577884.1:85921-106504 GCF_000485595.1 Priapulus caudatus | reverse complement strand
GAATCTGGTATAATCGGAGACTGTACGTCGCTTACCCACTAACGAGTCTATGGGAGTCGCCTAGCTGACGCTACTCCCTAACCTTAACCTAACTAACCATATCAAATAGTTACTGGGTACGTTTCGGCAGTACCCTGGGGGGCAATATCTGCTTGCTAAAATCGAGAAACTAAACAGCAAACGAGGTAAATCTTTCATAAGCAAACATCTTTCACAATGTCAATAAGTGTTGAAATCACTAAAATTTAATTAAAAATTCCACTTACATAAAGTGTGGGCAATCTTTTACTTACTTGTACGAAGCAAATATAAGTAAATTAGGTAATCAGTGAAAAATTACATTTTGCTATTCTTTTTTGTAAACACTGTATAAATGCAATTGTTTTTGCTAACATACAGTAGCCTTATATAATTTTATTGTAATGCATCGGGACAGCCCTGTTGGAAATCAATTGGAAATATGCAGATTGGTAAAATGCTATAATGTTTATTATTGAATATTTATACTGGCATCTAAGCGGGGCATGGTAGCCCTGCGCGGGGTCACATGATAAATTAAGTTTCGCTTCGTGCGCACCCTCTCTTCATGCTCGCTCGTCGCTTCATATACTCCACACCTTCATCTCCACTCCTCTATTGATCAATCCTGCAGTCACTGTCTCTCCTCTCCTCTTCTCCATACACATAGTTGCTCTCATAGCCGAGTCATTCGCTTTTTTCATTTCTTCCTCTAATACTTTTTTCGTGCTCTCCTCACCTAAATTTTACCAATTCCCTCTAATCTCGCAATCTCTTTTGCCTCCAGCCTTCTGTTCTCTACAGGGAACAAATTATAGAATATACGTTCGCGTGTATTGGATGCGTGTAAAACACAGCCGCATTCATTTCACAAGGCCTACACGCGACGGGCGACAGCTATCTGAATTCAAGAGTTGCATTAGCGCGCTGAACCGAGAGAAGAGAGAGAGAGAGAGAGAGAGAGAAGAGAGAAGAGAGGAGAGAGAGCTTTATATATTTACATAAGATAGAGTAAGATTAGAGATATAATATAGTTGATACATTAGCTAACATAGCGCTATAATCTAAGCAAAATCCATACCTTCTGACTCTCATCAATTTTCTGAAGGGGGGGGGGGGGGGGGGGGGGGGGGGGGGGGGGGGGGGGGGGGGGTATATACATTATACCTTTCATAAATTGTCTCAGCTGAGGCACAGGATCGAATCGTTATAAAAAAACTGCAGTATAGTGCAAAATGGTGTTGCATCTTTCCGACAGTTGGTGGCAATTTTGCACAAAGATAGTGTAATTTGACGCCGGCAGGGGTATTCTCATTTTCAAGTGGCATGGAAGTTCCACGTTGCAGTTTGTACCTGCTTTCCAGGTGGTCCAACATGCACTCCTGCTGGCATGGTGTAGGCAAATAATGTCTAGTAGTTGCTCACTAACATAATGTGTGTAAATTTATTTTTGGTAATTGAGCTTTGGGCCACTTTCTTCAAATTTTCCTCTCTAGTAATTTTTGCACGGCTTTCATAAATAGCTACCATCTGCTTACTGTGGATCAGATCTGAGGAACTGGAGAACGCTTAGGCAGTTGCTCTGTTCGCTAAGTGCGATCAAAAAACTGTTTTTTGAACTATACTTCTAATGTAGTATCTAAGTTTAACTTCTAGTTCTAGTGACAAGCCTATGTACTGTGTCTTCAACTGTCTTGACGTCTTTATTACAGTACTAATTACATACCCTAAGATTGCTGAAGTGCAGAAGTAGAATCTTATACTCAAAGTGTTTGGTGTAATTAATTGGGGCAGGGCCACGCAAGCTGCTACTGCACGGCTACGCAGTGCCGGACATCTATGACTCACATTGTATAATGCCTCGCCGACTTGTCGTACATGACAGCTAACACACATGATTGTTGCGAACGGGACGCCTGTGTGCGTGCGTGTGTACGTGGCGTGTGTGTGTCCTCTGTGTGTGTGTGTGTGTTGAGCGAGAGCGAGAGAGAGAGAGAGAGAAGAAGAGAGAGTAGAGGCATTAGAGAGGGCGAGAGAGAGAGAGAGAGCGAGAGAGAGAGAAGAAGAGAGCGCAGAGAGAGAGAAAGAGAGAGAGAGTGTGTGTGCGTGCGTGCGTGTGATAGAGAAAGTGTGTGTGTGTGTGGTGTGTGTGTGTGTTGTGTGTGTGTGTGTGGTGTGTCGTGTGTGTGTGTGTGTGTGGTGTATGTGTGTGTGGCGGGCGCGAGGCGCGCCGCGATGGATGCATTGTAACCGGGCCTGTTTTTACACATGTTCATGTGGATTAGTCGAGTGAGATAGACTGGTAGTTGTTTTAGCATAGTCCATCTAGACAGCCTCGCTCAACCAGATGCGCGCTTGGCATTGATGTTTGGGAATAATGGCAGACGGGGTGTTAGGTTAGGCAGTTTCTAGGTGATTGTGAAATGAGCGGAACGGTTGAAACTGGACAGGAACGGGTACATGTGGGGGCAGTGTGTTTGTAGGAGTTGGGGGGGATAGTATAGAGAGAGAGATGTAAGAGGAGAGAGGATTCTGGGGTTGGTCCACGAGAGTACGCGCACTGTGCCGTCCTGCGCGTGTGCGCGGGTCTATTGTCTGTTTGTGGCGATTTGCCGATGAGATTGCTACACAGTTACGAGATTAAAATTATAACAGTTTAACCACACATTCTGGATTTGGATTTCTACTCAATCATTTCTATTTGAACTCGATTGTCGTTTACATTTTGGTGCGGCGACAGTGCAAAATCTGGTAATATCCTTTGTGGACATAACGCAAGTTGTACTTCATATCGATACGGGCCAGCAACGAAAACGAGAAGAATGACGGAGAGCGAGAGAGGGAGAGAAGGACGGAAAGAGCTAGTTCCGATGATGAGATGGGAGAGAGTATAGGCCGAAACACTATATCGATCGATCTACGGGCCAGCAACGAAACAGAGGAAGGATGACGGAGAGGCGAGAGAGGGACGGAAAGAGCGAGTTCTGGTGATGAGATGGGAGCATGCAGACTGTCGCTAGCGCCGACGACGATGACGATGGGACGAGGATCGCTGGAGATCGTGGAGAAGGACTGTTGCTGACGCCGCGTCGTCATGCAACGCTTAATCAACGAGAGGAGAAGGACGAGAAAGGAAGAGTACATTTCAACGAAGGACGAGAGGGATGCAGTCACACGGACGGAACAAGAACGCAAGAGATGAACGGGACGGAAATATTTAAAATGGGTATGTGAATCAATCTTGTGTCGGCATTTCTTTCATAATTAAAGTGAAAACGTTAGTTATAAACGTTAATATTCGAGGGTTTTTCCTGTATACACCATGCAAGCATGCACCATACGTTTTTTTTTATCCTCATACTTGTTTTAGTTCAAAGGGTGCATGTTATGTTATGTCGATGGGTATATACTTGCCGAGCGATTAAAACTTTGAATAAGGAACGCGACACAGTTTAATTGTTTCACACGCTTAATTAACTAACATTGTATGTACGTATATATGTATGTTTATGGTTGTTTTATGAACGTGGTATTTCTTCATGATATATGCTTCTAAATTTTTTTGTGTGTGGAAAATCTTTGTTGTGAAACTTTGGTTAGAAATTTGTGATCGTTTCTTGAATTTGTGCTAACCAGTGACGGTACGTTTCCACTATATTGTTAGACCGCTGGACACATTTTTCAATCAGAGTTTGATATAGGCACAAAACATTTCATCGAAATTATGAAATCAGTTTTGCGTATATTTGTTGCTTGTATTGATGTATGATGATGATTATATTGATGATTTTGTTGGCCGTTATGATTGTGTGGAAGTACCCCGATCATCAGTGCCAGTGTTTATTAATGTCTGTGTGCATGGGCCCCCTGTGTGCCCTGGGATTATGATGATATAATCCAGTTATAACGTGGTTTCGGTAATGCGTGTTGGTACACGTATTCGCCACGTACGTTACAGCCATAAAAATACGCAAGATTGAGATTAATTGCAGCGATATCAGAATGTTCATGCCAAATGTGTTGAGTTTCTGATTTATATTGTGGTAGACTTTTATCGTTACTTGTTTTCTACGCTTCATATGTGATCTCTTATTGTATTTTGATTGTTGTTATGTGTATTGATTGTGGGTGATTTAATCGGACAGAAAGACGTTTCTCTCGTTGGGCTGAGTTAGGACGATATTAGGGTAGTAATATTTTTTTTGGAATTTAGAATCAGCGGGACGCTGAATCGATGATGGGTTCATCGTTTTGTTGAAGGGGAAGGTGAATGTAACGCGTGTTTTACACATGTTCATTGGATTAGTCGAGTGGAGATAGACTGGTAGTTGTTTTAGCAATAGTCCAGCTAGACAGCCTCGCTCAACCAGATGCGCGCTGCATTGATGTATTGAGTAATGGCAGACGTGGTTAGGTTAGGCAGTTTCTAGGGTGATTGTGAAATGACGGGAACGGTTGAAACTGGACAGAACGGGTACATGTGGGGGCAGTGTGTTTGTAGGAGTTTGGGGGGATATATAGAGAGAGAGATGTAAGAGGAAGGATTCTGGGGTTGGTCACGAGAGTACGCGCACGTGCGTCCGCGCGTGTGCGCGGGTCTTTGTCTGTTTGTGCGATTGTCCGATGAGATGGCTACACAGTGTACGATATTAAAAGTTATACAGTTTACCACACAAGTTTGGATCTGTTTCTACATCATTCTACATGAACTCTTAATTCGTCGTTACAGCATGGTGGATGAATCCGGATGAATGGACGGACAAACGCACAAACGGACCGGCGGACGGATGAAAGGATAGATAGACAGACGGCCAGACAGACAGAAAGACACACACACACACGCACACATTAATCTGTTAGGCAAGACGTAAATCACCGGAAACTTTGTTTTTCTGAGAAAATATTGGCTAACACTCCATTAGGAGTGTTCCCAACTTTGAATGATATCATTAATGATTATAATGATTGATAATCCTAGCCCTAACCTAACCTAAAGACTATTAAACCACAAACTAATATATGACCATGACATAATATATATATATATATATATATATGTTATTATGACCATTAATGACATTAAAGTTGGGAACACTCCTAATGGAGTATCACCCAAAATATGGCAGTACGTCCTGATACGCAATCATGCATGCGTGTACGCTGTGAGATCTCTGTGTGAACGTACGCACGCGTAGCCACTGTAATTATGTTATCATAATATATATATATAATTTTATACATATATATATATTATATAAATATATATATATATATATATATAAGAACATATAGTGCCTGCTTGTCATCGTCGCTATAACTACAAATCCTAGACACCCATATCTGCTTATCTTTTGTTCATGTATCCTATTCCCTACGTATTTAGCTTCTCCTACTATGCAGCTGTTAAACATTTGCGACACAACATCAACCTTTTAATCAAACTTGAACATAGAACCAGGGTCTCATACATCCGTATTTTTAACAAAAAAACTCATTTAAATCATGCACGTTATATGTTGTCAGGAGCAAGGAGAAGTCACCGATTCTACTGCGTTAAAATGTGAAGGAAATTAATTTACCTACACCTACGGTAGGAAAATGTGTTACGAGTGTTTTCATGCAAGCCGCTTTAATGTAATGGGACAATTATGATATTGTTCTCCAATTAACCAGCAGGAAAATCTCATGTACCAGGTAGGAAATTTCATGCATTGGGAGTTGTCCAATTAACCAGCAGAAAAATCTCATGTACCAGGTAGGAAATTTCATGTATTGGAACAATTACGCTGTTGTTAGCTAATTAACAGCCATGAAATGCGTATGCTTCGTACAGAGAATATACTGTTTATGTATCACCCATTAATTTTCATTTTGCAGGAGTTTCTTGGACGAAAACGGTTTCACTTTTGGTACATGAAAATTTATGCATAATAATTCATTCCCGTTTTATGTGCAAAACAGTCACAAAAATACCTGTCTGGGCAGGGGTATTCTATTCTATTTTTATGCATGAAACATGCAAGAAACATGCATGATTCATGCATGTACATATCCCTGAATATTCATGTTTTTTCCAAGAGGGCAGCTTTCATCCCATCTGTGTAGGTTTTTTCACCTGTGACAAATCTTTACAAATCAATCATTGAACAAAATAGCATACACTATTTATTTATTGCTTCTCAACATGTGCAGATGTAGCAAACGTTTTTTTACGATAAAATTATGGACTACTAAGTACACCTATCCCTACCCACTATGAAAAAAGCTATTAGTATAGTAGAGATTAGGGTCCCTAGTAGAGATCAGTGGGGCGAATGCATAATAATTATTGCCGCGAGAGGGCAGCAGGGTACAGTCAATAACAATGGCGGATGGTGTCAACTGTGACGGGTGATTTATGAGTTCGCCAAAAAAGATCGAATAGCAATGGATTTCCAGGTAATTTACTGCAGAGAGCAAGTAATATGAGTCCGTTAATGGCACGCGCAAATACCGACATAGATTTCAGGGCCCTAGCAGAGGAAGGTGACGGGAAATGCTCGCGCGTCGCAATGATGGTCAGAAACACAGGCACTTGAAGCATATCAACAGTAAACATACGCCGCCTCCATTGCGCGTACACTGACACATATATATTGAGCAGATGCGAAAGCGTGCGCCAGGAATTCGCTCGACGCTCGCTTGTCTACACACGATTTCACACACAAATACTCAACCTTACGACTCATCTTTGCTCCTAATTGAAGTACAGTGCTTACTTGTTGTAGAAATATCATGTCTCACTTCGCAGCAGAGAGCTGTGTCACGCAAAATCACGAAATTAAATCATGAATATTCTCGCGATCTCTAGCGTGCTTGCGCGATGGTAACACATTTCGAGATCTGGAGACCCCTACCGGTCGTAGGCGTGACGTCATTTTTCGAACAGCATGCCTCCGGCGACTCGACTCGCTCCCAGTGCTCGCTCCACGCTCCAACTATCAGACTGTACAGTAGTGTTGTCAATCGGTTTTAATTTCGTAATCGATTATGCGATGGACCCAAGTAACGCGATGATCGGTTACAATCGGTTACTTGGGGTGTGAATTGCCTGCGTGTGCGTAACGTCGTGTGGCATGTACGTGTGTGCATGTATGTGCTTGTTTAGCCCTGTTTAGTGTTTGTTTTGCACTGTTTACTACTGTGTGTATAATACATGTATGTTAATAAATCCTGATTCTCATCACTTTTCCAAGTTTTCTGTTCAAGTTTTACATTTATTTATTTTTATTTTTTCTCATTTTTTTGATGAAATCGATTATGGATTTTGATAACCAAGCGCTTGGTTCGAGCCACTGTTCAACCGATGATCGAGTATAATCGATGATCGTGACATCACTACTGTACAGTACCTATAGACTGTACACTTCGATGTAACTGTCTTAAAAACGTGCAGAGGTAACGAACGTTGGTCCAGTCTATGGTATCTATAGCAACGCCCCACTGGTGGCTTTGACGGGGCTCACATGGGAGGCGGAAAGCAACGTTGTGGTTACCAAGATGCAGTGCGCGCCTTCGCCATGTACTTAAATGTGTAACCATCGCGCAAGCACGCTAGAGATCGCGAGAATTTCATGATTTAATTCGTGATTTTGCGTGACACAGCTCTGCTGCGAAGTGAAGACATGATATTTCTACAACAAGTAAGCACTGTACTTCAATTAGGAGCAAAGATGGAGTCGTAAGGTTGAGTATTTGTGTTGAAATCGTGTGTAGACAAGCGAGCGTCGAGCGAATTCCTGGCGCACGCTTTCGCACCTGCTCAATATATATGTGTCAGTGTACGCGCAATGGAGGCGGCGTATGTTTACTGTTGATATGCTTCAAGTGCCTGTGGTCAGAAACGGCCGAAAACGGGGCGGGTAGGGGTCGCTTCAACACATTTTTTTCGACACTTCTTGTTAACTCACATCAATGTTTATCGTTGAAATGAACAAAGAACACCCTCACCAGCACCCCTGTTAATTTTAAAGGGCTACCCCCACATTTACCAAAAATGACAGGTCTCAATGGGCCCCATGTTCTCTGTCCTTGAAGGACGTGGATATTCGTCCGAGCATCGGACACCTGTTCGTATGCGCTATTCGTCCGAGCAGTTGCTGCGCATGCGCTGTTCATGTTGTATTACATAAATGTAATATAATGCTAGTCTAGGGAGTGACCTACTCTCCAACCTAACTCTAATACTAACCACTAATTATTTAACTCTAACCTAACTCTATTACTAACCACAATCTAAACCTACTACTAATTATTAACCGACTCCGTTTGCTTATATAGGCGAATGATAGTACCAAACACTATCTATGGTGTATAACCACATACGCAACGCATGTATGCAGGGGCGTCACAGCCGTAGGGCTGCGTAGCAAAACGCAAGGCAAAAAGCCTAAAGGGCAAAATATAAGCCTAATATAATATAATATAATAAAATTTAGAGCGTCTAGATTTTAAAATTGGCTGGGGAAACCCCCAGACCCCCTTCACACTTCCTATCTCCGGCACTAGAGGCGTGCGCCTGCGGCCACGCTACATCAACAACTGCTCGGACGAATAGCGCATACGAACAGGTGTCCGATGCTCGGACGAATATCCACGTCGATCCTTGAACCCCTGTGGCCACAACGTCAACGACCCTTCGTGCCTTACTTAAGCTAAAGTCACACTGTCACTGGGGCCGGACTGTCCACGGATTACCGCGGATGGGGCAGGATCTCCCCGGACCGTAAAATTTATAATCCGTGGCGATCCGGGTGAAAAAATTACGAGACTGTCGAAAAAAAGCATCATCGGGCCGGATCGGGCCGGACCAGCACGCAGCGCCACGGACCATCCTGGATTGAGCCCGCATGAAGCCGGCCCCAGCACGGAGTCACTACGGACGCGCACGGACCTGATCTGGCCTGGTCCGGTCCCGTCCTGGCCCATCCGTGCTCCCATCCGTGTTGGGTCCGACTTGATCCGTAGTGATCCGTGGCCGACAAAAACGACACGGATGGGCCCGGTTCAACACGGTGTGGGCCCGATTCAACACGGTGCCACTACGGACTGTCCCGGACCTACCACGGACGCGCCACGGACCGTCCAGGACCACCCCGGATGGGGAAAACTTCCCGGACCGTCCCGGATCACCCCGGAAATTTTAAACAGTTTAAAACTTCCGGGGCGATATCCCGGAATGCGCAAGACCATCAAGAACACCCCGGACCGGCGGACCGTCCAGGACCCAACAAGGATCTCTCCCCGAATCAGTCCGGCCCGGTCCGGGAGCTTGGTGTGACTTTAGCTTTACTGGCAATGCCATAGCTGCCTTTGCTTCACTGCATCTTCTTCTGTGTCGAGCAAAGTATCCTTTGGCATAGAATCCTTCACAGATATCGCACATTACTAGTTTGTCATTGCTTCCCTTTCTCTCGCGGTGATATGGAGTTCCACACTTGTTATTTTTCTGTGAAAATGCTTCTTTTCTATTGGCCAGGAATATGCCTCTTTTCTTAAAATTGTTAAACAGTCTCAGTTCCTCACATATTTGAAGCGCTAATGCTTCTTTGACTTCATTTAAATCCTTGTGTTTTAAACCACCCCTACATCCGAGAACATGTCATCTAAGGTTTTTTATAAATGGCCCAGACATTTGTGAACATCGTTTCACTTGCTTTGGTGTGTAATTGCCGTGAGAGCCATCGTGCAGCTGTTGTACTATTTCTGTAGTATCTTCTAGCGAGTCTTTTCCGTTTCGGGTTTTCGGTGCCTTGCTAAACATGGCGGGTAAAGCTGATTGGAAAGTTGATATGCTTTGAGAATTAGCAGATTATACCATGAATTAAGAGATACATTCTAGTTTAGAAGCAGGACAACTGTGAGTTAACGTTCATATTTCAAACAAGGCAAGTCAAAGGTGGTAATAGAATAGTTTTATTTGAGATATACAGAGTTATTCATCTAGATCTGCAGAGGTGATAGGTTTTTTGTATGGAAGGGTGTTAGGCTGTATAGACAATCCGTCGCACAGCCTGAGCTGAGGTCGGGCTACCGGTCATATAGCATAATAGCGTATGCGGCGGGAGTTGGCGGGGTCTATTTTTATCCTCCAATCACAGGTCGGAGAAATTCCTTTGTTTAGACGCATGTCCGACGACCCCATCAGACATTCTTGGTCAGTACCGTGACCCCCCGAAACAAAAATTATAGAAAAAAAAACGATTTATGGAAACGTGTCGGCCCATACTCAGTCAATGGGGCGCAGCTAGTCCGAGCCGACGCAGACCCCAGTAATGGGTAAATGGATAAACCCGCACCCTCAGATTAGCAAAGCGGAGTTTACGTCTGCATTTGCGGACTAGGGCGCAGCCATCATGCAGACGATAAAAAAAAATTTGGGGCAAGTGCTTTGGGCTTGTGAGCAACCAAATTTGAGTCACTTGCCTGACTGGGTAAGTGAGGAAAAGAAATTTCGCAGTGGCTGGAGGTACGGTAGCCGTCGTTCGTTGAAGTCCCTTTTTGGCGTTAGGGTTAGGGTTAGGGTTAGGTTTAGGGTTAGTTCTAGCTCATCTAAACTCAAATCGTGAATTTATTTCCCAAGGCGTTATTTCGAAATCTGGCGACCATCTTTGTCTCGTTAAGTATGAAAGCGAATGGACTCCCGTACCCGTAGCCACTGCCAAAAATTTTTGTGGCACCCTGATAATTATATAGAATTTAAATGGACTTGTTTCATCTATGACCCCTTGATGACCACCAGAAAAACCCCAAACGACCCCTAGGTTAAGAACCGCTGCACTAGGCAGTGGGCACTACACAGTACACTGAGTACTGTACTACTGAGTACTGACTACTGTTATTGTTATGGTGGGTGTAGGTGTATCACCACAGTGTATGTGGCATGATCTCAATTAATTTATTGTTCATTTGTTGGCAGGCATGACATGGCTGACGATCAATTAGTACCACTGGAAGGGGCATGTTCCATAGTGCCAGGACTGGAAGAGTCCATCTGCCTGGATGACACTGTACACAATACACCAGTAGAGATAGAAACAGATACAGACACAATTGAAAATGTAATTGATATGTCCACATCAGTGGCGTAGCCAGGATTTTTAACAGGGGGGGTGAAAACAGTGAACTGCGCAAAATAGTCTATGACTTAATATTTTAATGGTTCCTCCGCCTCCCTTTCCACACCCTACGCTCCCCCACCTCTCAGCTCTGCAATCTTTGTTTTGTATGGGCGCCATGCGAAAACGCAACATTTTTGTTCGTTGTTCTCTGCTCCCAAGATATGTAATTGTTCAGTGGCGGATCTAAGATTCTATGGGGGGGTGAAGAACATGCGGGGGTATGGGGGTCCTCCCCCAGAAAATTTTGAGAATGTTGATCGCAGGAGATGGTATTTGAGGCACTTTTGAGTACATGTACAGCCTTCATTCTGACTACGACAATTCTCTTTTTAGTAAAACAACTCTTATTTTTTTATATTTTTTTTACTTTTCGATCAACAAGGGGGGGCCATGGCCCCTTTTGCCCCCCCCTAACTATGCAACTGGTCCACATGATGTACATCATTTATATATATAAGTCTGAAATTCATATTCAGGTTGAAGAAAATGTATAATAATTCGAGACTCGATCACCACTTTATGTAGTATAGTATAGTAAGATCCTAAAATATGTGTGATACTATATTATCAGCAGTGATATTATGCTATACTAACCTAAACAAACAATACCGAAACACAGTCCATTACTCTTCACCTGGCCAGGTATCCTTGAGTGAAAACGATGGAGACATGCAGAGTGAAGATAAGGATGCCGTGGGTGGCATCCTGGCTGTAATCCCTGCACTACCTAAGCAGGTGGGTCGCCTAGTTGGCAATGCGCCTGAAGTTGTGACATTCCAAGACGAGGATATCTCGTACATCGTCCAGCCTTGCGGCGGGCACGCTAGCGCTCAAGCGCCGTCGCCAACCTTGGATGCGCCGGTCACGAGAGGGTTGCACGAACGAGAGGAAGAGGACGACGACGACTTATACCCGGGAACGGAAATCGTGGCCGGCGATGCAGGAATTTGCGTCTTCAGCGACCGTCCACGTGTCGAGGCGGAGGGGAGCATGTCACAGACGAGTGGGGATGTAGGCGACGACCAGGAGGATGGTGATGTCTCACTGGATGCTCGTGTTGGTTCAAACACAGAGATAGATGACACAAGTGGTCACCTTCAGGAGGAGAATACAGAACAATCTGGGAATGTAGAACAATCTGGCGATAATAGTTCGGAGAACGATCAGGTAATACATTAATTCGGGTGAATCGATTAATGTGAATTTATTCAGTACATAATCCATTATCCATAAAAAAGCTAAATTGGTAAAAATATTACAATTTGTTTCAGTTGTATCACATTTGCGAAAACTATTTAGGCAAAATAATGTTTTAATTTATCCATGGTCATTTTACATTACATGGCTAACTGATATTAAGTCCATACTGATAAGTCCACTATCATTAACAATATAAATGTATCTCAATAGTACATCACTAGTAACTTTATGAATGCCAAAGATTTTATACACTCAGTATTAACATGTAATGTTGTTATAGGATACAGCTAGGAGTCTTCCCATGCAGATGCTACAGGATGACCATGGATTTGAAAGTCAAGCTATCGGCAGCCCTGCCTCGAAACCAGATCTGTGCAAGTACTTCAGCAAATCTGACTCCGTTGTGACGCCACGTCATCCCACCTTAGAGGCAAGTGCCATCTGCTGGGTATTGTGATTCATGCGTTTCATACAAAGCATGCTGGTGATTGCTCAGGTGGGCATTGCTCAGGTGATTGCTCAGGCTCGCATGGTGGGGTTGCACGGAACGGGTTGTGTAGGTTTCCACATAAAGAATTGAAAGTTAACATGCTGAAGGAAAGGTAACTAATTCGCAATTTTGTGGACACATCTTCTAGTAGTATTTTTTGTTTCGAATTATTTCTAAAATGTTAACCACATTTTTATCCTTAAATTTACACGCACTATACACATGTACACATACGCGCATGCACGCACGCACATGGACACGCACGCATGCACGCGCACACTATATGTACGTGCACTGTTCATTGTTTTAAAGTAAATGTGTAAGTAGCCATGAATTGAGGCATGAGGCCAAAATCTGGCGTAGTGATCTGGGTCCGAAACAGGAATGTATGTTCTAAAAAAAATCATTGATTCTATTACAGTCACAGCAGAGTGTGTTGTCAGAGGTGAACCCTGAGGGAGAAAAAAGCGTCAGTGATTTTTTCAGAATGCCACAAAATGCCACGGACGACACAGAGGGATTGGCTTTCTTTGACTCCGCTGCGTACGTACCCAGATTAATGTAATTCTAACCAAATGCTAAAAACTCGACTCTAAATGTGAGATATCTTGTGACAGTCTGTTCAGTGGTCCACCACGAGAGGAGAGTTTTCATGGTAATAGTTACAGTATGTCTTGGTAGGTGGCAGTGAATATGAAGTTAGAAAAACAACTGCATATAATCTGTTTGAGCACACCTAGAAACTGTGATGCAATATCGGCACAGCAATGCAAATTTGACACAACAGTAGTTTAATTGTTCATAATCAGAATAGATAGGGTGAAATTAGTTTGGATTTAATCTGTGATGCTGGACCTTTCATATTATTGCAATAGGAACTGAACGCCGTGTGTTGTACACATTGCAGGGCAGACGACGTGAGAGAACGGAGGAGGACCCTGTCTCAAACTTCCACTGGCTCCGGCTTCTCTCCTCCAATGCCTGCAGAGACATCTGGTGTGTAAAAACAGAATTTATTTCTCAAAGACCTTTGCGACTGCGCGACTATTAACTCTTTGTAATTTCTTATAAGTTTATTGATTATCGAAACCTGATTGGCTTGACAGCGACTTGGCTTAACTCTATGGCGACTGTGAGTGAGGTTGACAGAAGTCAGGATGCTTGGATCCCCTCGGAGCAGACGCGACAGACCCTAGTTGCCATGGCGACATCGCTGCCAGGCTCCTACTTTCCAGACCAGGACAGCCTGACAATGCCTGGGGTTATTGTAGAGGATCTGATGGTAAGACCATCATGCATCTGACATTAGAATTTCGAGCCTTGGTATTCAAACACTTATGATAACTACCTTATTTATAATTGACACTTACTCGTTGCCCTTAGTATAATGCTGTACTGTATTCAGGCGTCGTATTTAAATTGATTTTAGAGCAATGTAAGTCTTTCCTTTGGTGTAATAAGAAATTTTAAGGAACTTGCAACAAGTGGGAGAGGCCACATTGCAAATGTTTCCTTCAAAAGAACAGCTATCAAGGGCACTTTTCATGACCACTTTTTGTGTAGGGGAATAGAGGGTTACAAGCATGTGGAATTTATGGGAAGGGCACAGACGCATACCAGCCATGGTAGGGTAGGCACTGCGGTTTAGTGCTGTGTACATTGGTCAGTTACCTGGGACACCGTGACAAGTGAGGAGGGCAACCATGCCACTTGCCATTGTGAGTGCCATCTCGAAATTCAACCTCTAACGTTACGCATTACTGCGTCCTTTTACAGGGCGACCCAGTGCGCGACCTGGTGGAAAGATTCATGGGCGAGCACGAAGCAGTCAAGCGAACGTCTCTCATTCAAGATCGCCTCACGGCCGATGTAGATGGCTTGGTGCAGCTTATCAATAGGGGAAACTATCGTGCAGCCGTGGACCTCACTGCTCAGCTGTTGGCTACACATGGGCAAGGGCCAGGCAAGAGTGGACATCTTACCACCAACACTCCTGACACACTACAGGTATTGTTGTAGATATCGTCAAGAGTACATAATAGGAGAAGAGTATGACACCGTTTTAACAGCGTTTTGCATAGTTTTCAACTTGTAAATATTCTATCAATATGTGAATAAATATATTCAAACTTTACCTTGTTTTTGTCTATGATTCTCCCTTAATCATATGACACCACCAATTTACCTGAAAATCGTATGTGTTCTTCAAAAAAGTTCTTTGAATACGACACGGTTTCACACAGTTTTCCCAAACTTTTGCATCTCTGCGGCCAAACTTGATATAGCGGCGGCAGCACCAGGTTGTAACTACGGGACGCTGGGGGCTGTTGGGGATATTAGGTAAGCACAGTAACAGCACTTGTTTCGCTTCCTTATCATCAGGAACACGATGGCAACACAGCTCAAATCAGCTGCTAGCTCGCCGTGAGCACACATTTATTTTTAGCACGCTGGAAACGCAATACACACTAAATACAATTCGATGCCTAATATCCCCAACAGCCCCCAGCGTCCCGTCAGAGACAATAGAACACTAATCCGATAACAAAGTTTGGCCGCGGAGATGCAAAAGTTTGGGAAAACTGTGTGAAACCGTGTCGTATTCAAAGAACTTTTTTGAAGAACACATACGATTTTCAGGTAAATTGGTGGTGTCATATGATTAAGGGAGAATCATAGACGAAAACAAGGTAAAGTTTGAATATATTTATTCACATATTGATAGAATATTTACAAGTTGAAAACTATATGCAAAACGCTGTTAAAACAGTGTCATACTCTTCTCTATTATGTACTCTTGATATCGTCTATGCATACTGATCTTTGCCATCTCATCTTTACTCGTTTTGTATGGCCACATGTTTCAATGAGTCGCTGTAGCTTCCTGTTTTATTCTCTCTGGCCACCACTTTTCGCTAATCCTGCCCTACCTACCCACTAACCACCTTTGCCCACAGTTCTCATTCTCAGCACACAATGAGCATTCCTTCGCTTTCCACTCGGCCTGCGCATTTTCGCCCCTATTTTTTGCTCCATTTACCCGTGTGCATAAATTCAACGTCACTTTCGTCTCTGACATTTAAATAACATGACGTAATTAATTAAGGTTATACGTTAACATATGATATAGTATATTTCATTAATACAGATGTCAATTTACTATAGAAAAATATGTATAATAGCATATACGTATCCAACGTCCTAATAACGTTTTTAAAACGTTACTACATAACGTTGTGGGAAGGTGCGAGTGTAACGTTCGCATGGTACGTTTCTAGAACGTTGCTGCAACGTTATTCTGGACCGAACCAAACTACAACATTCCAGCAACGTTGTGAAAACGTTATGTGTTAGCTGGGTCGCAGCTGTAGATTCTGCGCATGGCGCTGCTCATGCGTCTGGGCCAGTACAACAGCTCCTTGGAAGTAAATTCACCATCACTTTGCATCTCTTGCAGCTGTGGTTTCTGCGCATGGCGCTACTCATGCGTCTGGGCCAGTACAACAGCGCTGAGGTAGAAATCGAATCTTTCGGCGACATGGACCGTCCCGACATCTACTATGACTATTACCAGGATGCGTACAACTGCCGGCGCGGCTCGATCGTGCCGTTCTCACTGCGTCTGCTGCACGCGCAGCTTCCACAGTACGTGCACAAACCGCAGGACTCACTCGATCGACTATACGCCATGCACGCCGTCGTGAAAAAGGTGAGGGGTGCTCTATGTGAACACGGTTTCTCTGGAACACATCTCTGGTTTATCGCATGCTTCACTAGTGTAATGTTGTTCTAGCTGTTACATTCGCACATGATAAATGGAGCCAAACAGTACATATAGTGGCCAACTAATTGTAAATTGATTAATTATAAAGGCAATGTAAACAGCTACTACTACTACTACTACTACTGTACCTAGTACTGATTATCATAATCTTTATGTGAATACCTCAACTTTTAGATCGGGAAGAACTTGGCTGCTGGATTTTCAGAAGATGGTAGTCAGTGTGAGCTATCTGTAGATAGCAGGAAAGGCAAGTACTTATCACAAAACTCGAAAGCAACAGTATTATAACGGTGTTTGTGGAAAGAATTTGGTGTGAATTATCCAATTGCTAGACTGGTGGTTTAGTATCGATAACTTGTTATTTGGAATCTAGTGTTTTCCGTCTTATAAACACGGTTCGATCTCAGAATATTGTACAATTATTTGCAGCATCTGAGGACCTGTGGGCAGGCAGGGAGGTGCGACTACTCTACTCCATTGCCCATGCATTGCTAGCTGTCAAGGTAACTATACGCACATAAACGCGTGTCTAAAGTATACATCAATTAAAATTCAATCAGTATAAATCAATTAAATTTAAGTCAAAGCAACATTTAATGCAGTTACCACCAGTCGAGTTTTCAGAATGCGTAACGTTATCAGGAATAAGTAAGATGTCTTGAAGCCTGATTCGTTGTAGTCCCATTGTTATGTAGATAATTATTAAGTAATCAATACAGGCGTTGTTGTTGTTGCATAAATGAGGCTGTGACTGCTAGTAGGCTGTGTTTAGATTGGTTCATGAGTACATACATTAACAACGTGAAATGTAACAAGTGTGAGATCGCTAGGATCTGGCATTTAACAGCTCTCCGGCACTTTCAGTCTGGTATTAACAGGCACTGCGAGTACATGTGCTTAAAGTTCCAATGAGTCAAACGTACAGAAACACGGCCAGGAAATCACTACCAAATATGGTAGCATATGCTGCAAACTGATCATTACAAACAGTAAGCTCCATCAATATCTAGTAGACATGGTTCTAGGTGAAACCGAGACTGCGTGAGAGCACCTATACACCAGGAGCCCGTTGTCAGAAACAAAATTAGTCTTAACATTAGTCTTAACAATAACATTTTCTCGTAGACCGTCGACAGCACTTTTTGGATTGTTATCAGGAAATCTGCTATGATTTGTCATTCAGGTAACTTCGCAGCGTTTCTGTCGACGGTCTAAGAGAAAAAGTTAATGTTAAGACTAATGTTAAGACTAATTTTGTTTCTGACAACGGGCCCCAGATTGTGTCCCTTTAACGTACGACCTGGTGGTTTTGCACACAGGATTACAATCTGGCCATCCAGGTGTATGAGCAGCTAGTGGCACGAGACAGCGAGCATGCGGTGAAGCTATGGGGAGGCATCGGGCGATTATACCTGGTAAGTCTCATTGGTGTCGTTAACTCCCCAGAATCTGTATTTTGGGGGAACACGTTACGACTCTCCGTGGGAATTGTTGTGAATACCAGTAGCGGTGTGCTGCTGTTTGTAGTGTTATTATTTCCTCGTGGTTCTGAATTAAGTTGCTGGGGCTGGGTATCATTGGTGATGGTTTGGTTTTTTGGTAGTTGTGATGATGCAATTGGTAGTTAGAATGATCACAAAGGAAGTCGTGGTACTGCTGCCTCTGCTACTGCTGCTACTGCTACTGTTGCTGCCGCTGCTGTTGATGTTGCAGCTGCTGTTGCTACTGCTGCTGCTGTTGCTGCTAGTACTGCTGCTGCTGCTGCTGATGTTGCTGCTGCTACTGCTGCTACTACTACTGCTTCTGCTGCTGCTGCTGCTGCCATTGGTACTGCTGCTGTGTCATATTCCTGTTATTGGTGCTCTTGCTACTTGTGACTGTGATGATAATTGCAGATTGGCTGTTTGGCAAATGCAGAAGAGAGCTTTGACTTGGCAGATGCACAGGATAAAGATCCAACACCCAGCAGTCGATGTGGACGCCTTATGAACAGGTAAAATGCTGCTACAGTCAACCATGTATATAAAGGTCGCTTGTCGGAAATCGCTGAAAAGTCTTTTATAGATGAGTCTTCAAGTCTAAATAGTTGTCTTAATTGAGTCTAAATAGATGAGTATAAAATGTCTTAAAGGTTTTACATATGAGTGTTCATTCTATAGAGGTCACGTGCACCATAACGAAGATGTGGCTGTATCTACATGATTTCCTTCACTATTGATCTACTCCCCTAGTCATTTATCCATTCCTCGCTACATCTGCCTCTAACAGTAGAGCTGTTGTATTTTGCACGAGTTGATACAAGCATGACATAATCATTCCCGATGTATTAGGCACCTAGTAGAATTTTGTTATACGCTATTGTCACAATTTTCCCAGGCCAAATATAACTGCCATTTTTAGTGCAAACAGCCATATGTCGCGGGAATTTTGGCACTAGAGGTATGACAATTGTGTCTGCAATCTCAGCCACCAGTGCATCTGTGCGTCAATTATCAGCACATTTTTTCTGGTCTGTAGGGCATATATGCAAGTAGCTCACAACTCGTTTTCGGAGGCCTTGTGGCTGTTTAGGGAGGCAGCGCAAGCCGATGCCAACAACATCAGTGTAAGTGTTCTTGGGGATAGCAATGCGATAGCGATGTTTTTCAAGTTTGTAGAAATCGTATCTTTTTAAACATTTGGTGTGTAATGAATTAGTTATCTATCTACATATCTACATACCTACCTATCCATCTATCTGTCTATTAATTGATCTCTCGCTCCTTCTCTCCCTCCCTACCTACCTCCCTACCTCCATACCTCCCTACCTCTCTACCTACCTACCTACCTACCTCCCTTCCTACCTACTTACCTACCTACCTACCTACCTACCTACCTACCTACCTACCTACCTACCTACCTACCTACCTACCTACCTACCTACCTACCTATACCTACCTACCTACCTACCTACCTACCTACCTACCTACCTACCTACCTACCTACCTACCTATACCTACCTACCTACCTACCTACCTACCTACCTACCTACCTACATACCTACCTACCCGTCTGTTTATGTATCTATATCTGTCCATCTACATACATCTATCTATCTATCTATCTATCTATCTATCTATCTATCTATCTGTCTATCTATATCTATATTTAAGAATCTATCTATCTATCTATCTATCTATCTGTTTGTCTATATCTATATTTATGAATCTATCTATCTATCTATCTATCCTGCACCGTTCATTAACAGCTATCAAGCTAAATGCTGTCCATGTAATCGGCATGTTACGTTTCTCCACGTGTAGGCTGTCAACAACGTTGCTGTCTGCCTGCTCTACCTTGGTCGTCTGAAGGAGGCCATCGCCACCCTTGAAGAGTTGGTGCACTGCAACCCAGCCGTGAACACGCACGAGGGGGCCGTATTTAACCTGTGCACATTATATGAACTTGAGTCGTCGCGGGCACTGACCAAGAAACAGGCGCTGCTGGATTTAGTCAGCAAACATCAAGGTGATGGTTTCGCTATTAGTTCACTTAAGATGGCTTGATCATTGTAACAGGAAATTATATGTAAAGCTAGTAGCGTGGTCTCAGTATGTATATATAGGAGTATTATGACCATGTTGACAGCATTTGTGTGAAAATGGTAAATGTGAATAAAGAAGTCGGTATATTACAATAAAATGTTTTCGTATTTATGGACACTTATCATGTAGTATTTCCCCCATCTCTCTTTCTTTTAGCCTAACTACCTACCCCGCCGTTCTATAGCACCAGTCCAACGCCTAATGGTAGCTCCTGGCAACCAATAGAATGCCCCAAGTCTTTGAACTTCCAACAGAACATCTCAGCAGTCTTCCAGCAACCAATAGAACACCCCAGTAGTCTTCCAGCAACCAATAGAACACCCCAGTAGTCTTCCAGCAACCAATAGA
>NW_014577884.1:78421-80921 GCF_000485595.1 Priapulus caudatus | reverse complement strand
TTCAAGTACGAGTACAGTGGGTCCTCAAGTGTAGTGCAGGTTCCTCAATGGTACCAACTATTGTGTGGGTTCCAGACCGGCCACAAACACTCCGTATAGGTTTGAATTCTCACATAATCCTCCCTATTGTATGTAGGCACAACGTGGTAAACGGAAGGCTATATATAGCAATATATCTTCTAGCTACATATCGTCAAGAAATATATCCAGTTATATATTTTCTCGCCTAGCTCCCTGGTACTGGTAGTGTCAGTGTAACAATGGGTTGCAGTATTGTTAGTTTAGAGCAGCTGTAACTAAATGAGGATTATCTGTGAGGGAGCTAACTGCAGCCAAGCGAAGCACTGGTTACTCCTAACACGGGGCCATGCAGCAAGCCGCGTAGAGGCAACCGTGGGTATACCTGCCTATATATGTATATATATACGATCAACCTGTCCAGCTCAATCATAAACCCGGCCCCTCCCCCTGGGGTACCTGTTCAGAAGAACTAGTGTAAAGTGGCCACTTGTGTATATCGCTGGCTCGGAGATCGCGGTTGTCGTGTCGGCATGTTATTGCAGTAGTTTCGCGGGTATGCGGGTGGATATGCGCTGCGTGTCGTGGCCTTTGTGCGAGTGATTGTACACGCGAGAATTGATAGTTAGGCAGCTATAGCGTAGCGCTGCTGCTGCTGCGCTGTCTCGCCTTCACAATCACGCCTAAACGTTGAAAACGTTTGAACGTCCGAACGTTAGATTCGGGAAAAAGAAAAGGGATTTTCGCGTTGTGCTTCCAAAGTAAAAACCGTTTATAGCGGTAGAGAATTAGAGGCGTTAATTGTGCGTGACTTAATTTCAAGAAGATGCGGTAAGGTCGGAAACGCTTTTTTTCGCGGGGCAAGTTTTTTTAACAGGTGAAACAATATTTTGGCCATCTTAGTATAAGAGATGAATAACCCGGATCGAGAGCGGCTTTGCTTTGCTTACGTATTTGTTGCAATTAACGTTGGCTAAATATAGAACTGAAATCACTTCTCAGTTGAATAATTTTTCGCCGCGTCTCGCTTTACTGAGCCTTTTATTTACGGAGGCAGGAATGTAGTCAGCCGCTTGACGCAACTCTCTCTCTCTCTCTCTCTCTCTCTCTCTCTCTCTCTCTCTCTCTCTCTCTCTCTCTCTCTCTCTTTCTTGCTCTCTCGCTCTCTCGCCCTCTCTCTCTCCCCCTCTTTCTCGCTCACTCTCTCTCTTTCTTGCTCGCTCTCTCTCTATCTCTATCGCGCTCTCTCTCTTTCACGTTCTCTCTAGAGCTCCTCTCTACCTATCTTCTGTCTGTCTGTCCGTCTATCTGTCTCTCTCTCTCTCTCTCTCTCTCTCTCTCTCTCTCTCTCTCTCTCTCTCTCTCTCTCTCTGTCTCGCCTCTCGCTCACTTTCCCTCCCTCCTCTTTCTTTATCCCTCCCTCCTCTCTCTCTCACCCTCCCCTCTCTCTGTCTATATATCTCCCTGCCTCCCATCCATCGCCCATGCCTTCCTCCCTGCCACTGCCTGTTCTCGCATGCTCGGAAGACATAACGTAATCCGTCCTTATTGTAAAACTTCCCCCCTGTTTTCTGGCTAACGCTCCATTAGGAGTGTTCCCAACTTTGATATCATTAATGATTAATGATTAATGAATAATGATTGATAATCCTAACCCTAACCTTGACCCTAACCCTAACTCTAAGTTGGGGACACTCCTAATGGAGTATCACCCTGTTTTCTCTGCTATCACACACCACCACCACTCCACTGTATCGGGGATCGTGTGCAGGTAGGTATAACCAGTAAAGACCGGCACACTTAGCCGTGGATGTGAACAGGTTGTGTGTTGACTCGCTACTCAATCAGCGAAGTGGAGACTCCCTGTCGATTTTCTGCAAAAAGAATTCTTGAATTCGTTGCGCAGCTCTCTGCATAATATCAGAATTCCCTATTATCTACTTCTGATCATATGAATGATGACAGTTCGCGTACGATTTGGCAGCTAAAACCACGCGTACTGTTTACACTCCTAGTCGAAAAGGCAACGATATCAGTGCCTAGATATTTGTGACTAGAGGGAAGTGTCAGCGTTGTAGAAGTTAGACGTGGAGTATGATTGATCGCTTCTGTAAAACTCGTTGTTGCATTTGCCGTCTCTCTACACCTAGCTATCCATGTTCCTATATTCAACATATCAGGGGCATATCACACAGGTTAACTGCGTGTGTAAAGCATTAAGCTGTGCCTCGTCGTAAACATGTATAACTAGATACCCTGCTAGCCTATCCCCTCAGGTTAACTTAATTTAACACATACACGTTGGACAAACAATTATATTTAAACCAGTAGCAGTCTAGGTTAACCTATGAATACTTGTATATCTATAGTCCTATCTATATGCTACAACACCCTATTTCTGGACTAATGAGAGCCCTATAATGATTCTAGGACTACTACCCCCCGGGCCCCTTCCCCCCCCCCCGGACAACTACCACCCGGG
>NW_014577884.1:74557-76220 GCF_000485595.1 Priapulus caudatus | reverse complement strand
CGATCGATCGATCGTGTGCATCAAAAGCTGCCGCGTCACGCGTGGCCTTGAGGCTAGTTTTCCCTGCCCATAGAGTTGCAATGGATCGCGAGCCCTGACTGTATTCTAGGCTCTATTCTATTGACTGACAGTATCTATTCTAGCCCAACTCTTGTTTCAGTAGCCAATGAGAATGCAGCTTTCATACACCCTTCGTCGTATCTTAAAACAATGGCAGACCTTTTAAGGGTGTGATTTTTAGTGGAGCTCTCCATCATGCCTCTTAAGGGTGTGATTTTTTAATGGAGCTCTCCATCATGCCTCTTAAGGGTGTGATTATGGAGCGTGAAAAGTCCCCCTATGGTGTTCTAGGGGCGTCATTAGTAGTCCTCCTGTACTTTTCAAATCTGAAAGCCTGATACTGCTATCGCATGTTAGCCTACTATATAGTATCAAGAGCAGATAAAGAAGGTACCTTATTTATACGCTCTTGATAGTATATATATATAGTATATATAGTAATACAGTATATATAGTATAGTACATATAGTATGACTAATGTTATTATTCTTCACCCCTGACGTATTTGTCAGTATTCACCCTAGCTCTAGTAGGCCTACTATAGCCCGCGTACAGTACGCGGGCTATAGTACTAGAGCTATATTCACCCCTGCTGTTAGGGGGGAACCCCATCAATAGTGGGGAACCATCTAGCCACGTGTCCGGCCACAGAGCCTTGTGTGGTTTACCGTACGGTTTCCAACTCCTGTTTTGTGTAATACTAATAGCAATGTACAGCAAAACGATGAGATGTAAGTGGTAGGCGGCAAGTCCTGCGTAAGCGAAGAGGCAGTATGTATCTGACAGGCAAAATTACATCGCAGACCGTGCTGTCCGTAAAACTACGTGTATCGTATGTGTGTGTGTGTGTGCGTGCGTGCGTGCGTGCGTGCGTGCGTGCGTGCGTGTGTGCGTGCGTGCGTCTGCACGCGCACTTATGTCTATATTTTCCTGCCGTATGCAAGCTTCCTTGTAAAAACCTGCTCGAAAAAAAAATTCGACCGGCAGAAAAGTGGAAAAGTAAACGGACTTTAAAGGTGTCAATCTTTTACGATAACATCGACCGTCTTTCGAGCACCTGCTACTGCTGCCGTGTGTAATCAGTGTTATCGTTGTAGTACACGTGTTATCGTATAGACACTCATCTGCAACACACAAGTACACCGCACGTCCGCCATGTGCACAAACAACATGAATAAGAGAGTTAATTCATGTTATTCATAATTATTGTTCTCTCTTATTCATGTTGTTTGTGCACATGGCGGGCGTGCGGTGTACTTGTGTGTTGCAGATGAGCATTTGACCGGCATTTACAGGTGATTATAGGCGAAATAGAGTAGAGAAACATTCAGACTTTGGTAGTAAATACATTTCGTGTTTATTTATCTTTTTTAAAAATTTTATTTTGTTTTGACGTTTCAAGTGCCTGTGGTTGTAGCTACTGCGGCGGGGGGGGGGGCGTATCGTGTACGACAACATTACGTGACCATCATGGGGAAATTTGTCGATTGTGGCAAGTTCCATTTTTCATCATCGTTGTAGGCATCATAACCATAAATGTTTATGATGGGGCGAGAGAGAGAGAGAGAGAGAGAGAGAGAGAGAGAGAGAGAGAGAGAGAGAG
>NW_014577884.1:70335-74547 GCF_000485595.1 Priapulus caudatus | reverse complement strand
AAGAGGAAGAGCCGAGAGGAGAGGAAGGAGAGAGGGAGAGAGAGAGGAAGAGGAGAGAGAGAGAGAAGAGAGAGAGAGAAGAGGAGAGGAGAGAGCAGAGAGTAGAGAGAGAGAAGAGAGAGAGAGAGAGAGAGGAGAGAAGAGAGAGAGAGAAGAGGAGAAGAGAGAGAGAGACGGATCGAGCCTGTAGCGCGAGAGAGAGAGAGGAGAGAGAGAGAGATGAGTAAAGATGAGAGAAGAGATGAGCAGAGAGAGAGATGATGAAGATGAGCGCCGCCCGGCTGCCTGAGAGAGAGAGAGAGAGAGATGAGGAGATGAGGCAGAGATGAAGAGAGAGAGAGCGAGAGAGAGAAGAGAAGAGAAGAGAGAGAATATATGTCACTGTCGCTTGTTATCGTGGGCGACGATTACACGTCTAATAACATTGCGTGCGTGCGTGCGTGCGTCTGAGTGCGCGTGCGGGCGTGAGTGCCGGCTGTCAGTTGTGCGTGCCGTGCGCGTGCGTTCCTGAGTTGTGCGTGCTGTGTTTAATGGTCGTCGCGCGCTGGATGCGTGCGATGATGTGGGCGGTGTTGCCGGTGCGCGCGTGTTACACCACTGTCTATCGCTGCTGCCCCCTACATCGTTTATGGCCGCAATTTCGATTCTTGGCGCTGACTTGCGCGCTTTGCGGCAAGGCCTGCGACACCAGTACTTACTGCTGTACCGGTCTTGCTTAGACGTGGCGCGTGCCCCTTCCCCTTCTCCCGCCTCCCCACCCTCATAAAAAGTGCCGATTGATGGGTACGTCGTAAAGATGCTACCTACTCAGCCATCGGTACCTTACCTGTACGGTCATGTTCCCTAGCTGTTTCACGTTATTGCGGGTGTTTACGGGGAGATTGCTTCCATTGATGTGTAGAATGTCGGGCTTGGCGGTTGCCGTGCGACATTCTATCCGTAGATTTGGTTAACTCACGGTTTGCTAGTTGTGCGTTAATTAACCGTGCGTTTAGCTTGCTTTCGCCTATATATACATATATATCAAGAGTTGATAATTTAACACATGTGGTTATTATCTTACTCTGATATATATATATATGTGTGTGTGCTGTGTGTGTGTGTGTGTGTAGTCGGCCTCCGGTGTGTGCGTGCGTGCGTTGCGTGGCGTTGCGTGGTTGCGTGACGTGCTGTGCGTGCCGCGCGCGTGCGTCGCGTTACTGTCGTACGGAGCGTGACGTGAGCGTGTGTCTGCGTGATGTGTTATGTTGGCTCCTCCTTGTGTGTGTGTGTGCGCTGTGTGTGTGGCGTCGGTGTGTGTGTGGCGGCGCTGTGTGTTGCGTCGCTGCGCACGTGCAGTGCCGTTGCGTGCCGTGCGTGCGTGCGTGCGTATATATATATATATATATATATATACGTTGTCAGTGAGTGGAAGCTGGTGCGCGGGGATTTATCAATGGTTACGGAGTGACGCCCTCTAGCGGGGTCATTACATGACACCTGCTCCGGGTGATAATGTGTGAGAGGAGAATATGACGATCAAAGCACGGAGTAGCGTTGGGACTAGATAATAAGTGTGATTTATATCTTGTGAGTGACAACTTTGATGTCTAAATTGATGAGGAATGTAAGAGAAGAGTGTTAGTTTGGTATAGACTGAGCAGTTTCTTATTGTTCCTCGCGCAGTGAGTCGTGAAGTCTTGTTCCCTCGTTGGCAACGTGGTTGTGCACTTCGGATATGTTATAGAAAACAATGTAATTAGTGGTTTTCACGCTTGCTTGCAGTCGCACGCGTATTGAAGAAAAAAATCGTTTGAAGTGGACATGCTTAGAGACGCGGTTGTAACTAAGTGAAGTGATTGGTTACCGAGAAGTCAATGAAGTCAATGAAGTCAAGTTCAATGAATCTATATAGTTGTTCCCGGAATCGGGTTATCTATAGTTGTTCCGGGAAATCGTGCATCCCTCTCCTTTTTAAACCGTACGCGCGTTTGTCGCGACCTGATTAGACTTCCTAGTTTGTGGCCTGACTAGTGGCCAAGACGCCCGCCCGCTTGTACCAGGCCGGAGTGTCGACCATCGTGGCCGCTGTCCGCTTAATGATCGTTTGTTTGATACAGCCCTCCGCATTCTTGTTGAAGTTAATGTGCTCCGTACCTTTCGGTACTGCCTCCTGTCCATTCTGAATTACGGGTGTTCTTAATTATGTAGCTAATGGCTTCTGGGTTTATCGCCCGAACCGTTGCTTGGGTAATGTGTCGGATTTCCCCATGTCTCTATCTTAATGCCAAAACATCGCACTACATTCCCACGAATACGATATTACATGAACAATGCGCGAATCCATATTTGTTCCAGAGAAATCGTGCATGTTCACATGATTCCATGAATCCATATTTGTTCCACAGCGATCGTGCATGTTCCCGTGAAGGCGTGAACCTATATAAATTTGTCCGTTAGAAACCTCATATTCCCGTGAAGCTGTACACATCCCAGGGAAATTGTGTTTGCGTGTCCTATAGAAGTTAATATATACACTATAGTATATGGCTTAATGAATCCATTACCGATATGACGCCATTCTTGGTTTTCCCTGAGAAATGACCTGTCGCGCCCCCATGCGGCGCCCTGCATTGTTCCCGTTTGTATTTCTGGCCAGATGCCAATGATTCCTACACGACAGCTCTCAGCATCTCATTCCCCTTCCCAGCATTACATATTAATTGTTATTGCTCTGGGGGAGGTTGGAATTGATAGGCAGTAAAGTCGGCTGGGTAATGAAGTGAATGACACGTAACAGATTGTCAGTGATTGAGTACATGTCCGCATGTATGTGGGTGTTCAGGTCGGCATACATGTGTGTGCCATGGGATCCTGGGCCGTTTCAATAATAATATGATAGGAAATAAACACGAATTGTATTTAGTATTAAAGTCTTAATATTTATCTACTCTCGTACGCTTATTATCAGTTACAATTCCGCGTAAATGCCCTTTAAATTCTACTACCGCCTCACATAATCTCACCGCGCGCACGCCACTGTGCATAAAGTCACAGTCTCTATCTCTAGCTGTATCTTTCTGTTAGAGTTTGTGTAGTAGCGTGCGTGCAATGACATTGCGTGTTTCAGGGGGTGGGGCCCTTTAAACGGCATTTACGTGGAATTATATGGCAATAGGGAATACACAAACACAGACTTCAGCAGGAAATACAATTTATGTTTATTTACCATCGTTTTATGAATGAAACGGCCCAGGTTTCTGTTGTGTGCGCGACGTTTATTTCTGATTGTTGTTCTTGTTATAGTTGGCGCCGCCGCCAGTTGTTATAACATCGTATTATTATCTGATCATCGAACAAACGATTCCCATTTCCCCGTTACTATGTTTACCGTCATTCTGTGCACGCGTGCGTGCGTGCGTGCGTGCGTGCGTGCGTGCGTGCGTGCGTGCGCGTGCGTGTGACTGTGGCGCTATAGTTGGATCCCACTCAGCGGGATGCGGTACCTTTTCGTATTGTGCCTTAGCATATCGTACCGTTCCGTACCGTACCGTTCCGTACCAATTAGTACCGTACCGAGCGCACCGAGGCGCACCTTGCCGTATCATGCCGTAACATACCCCCACCGTACCGTGCCGTAGCATACCGTAGTGTAGCGTAGTGAACCGTGCCGTAGCATACCCCACCGTACCGTTCCGTAGCATACCCCACCGTATCGTGCCGTAGCATACCCAACCGTATCGTGCCGTAGCATACCCCACCGTATCGTGCCGTAGCATACCCACGACCGTGAACCGTTTGCCGTAGCTAGCCCCACCCGTTATCGTGACCGTAGCTTCATGACCCTCACGTAGACCCGTCTCCGTAGTTCATACCCCAGACGTTATCGTTGCCGATGAGCTATCGTCGTAGCATACCGAACACCGCTATTCCGTGCGTAAGCATACCGTGCCGTCTTAGCATAACCGATGCGCGGTAAGCTCAACCTATGGTATTCGTGCTCAGTTGTCACGTAGCGAGATACCCAGTATGCGCTAGGTTGTCCGTATGCATACGATGCCGTAGCGGTCGTTAACCGTTCATGGAGTGAGGATAGATTAGATACGCTGTGGGTATTGGCCGTAGCCGTTACGTCAGATTGGTGACTGGCTCGCGACCATACGCTAGGTGTGTGAGGTAATAGTCAAGCGATGGTTGAGGGGGGCAGGGTAGGGAGCAGAGCGTCTTAGAATT
>NW_014577884.1:64749-69625 GCF_000485595.1 Priapulus caudatus | reverse complement strand
AATGTGTTGTGTAGGGATTGCGAGGGGTGGGAGAAATGGAGCGAGGGTGCTGGGTTGGGAGGGTGGGAGGAATGCCGCTAGTGAGGGAGCTATGGCAGTAAGGAGTAATTCAGGAAGTACTATGATAGTAAGCAATGATTCTATCCCTCCTTACCTAGTACACAGGGTTACTGCGTATCCACCGCTACATTATAAAACATTATGCAACAAGTTCTTTATATCAAACTATCTTGCCGCGCCCGTGGCATCATTGTGTCAGACGCAAACACGGAGACCCCAACCCACCCCACTCCACGCACGCACGCTCGCACGCTCACGGAACTGAAACCGAAAGTTACTCAAGGTTCGCGTTCGACCGCTTGCGTTTTCGCAACGTAGACATCTCGCATGCCATCAACACGCAACCTATACAATTTCCCCGAATCCGTTCGCTGGAGCGCGCGCGCGTGTGCGGAGCAGGGGAAAACTAGGTTGGTTATTCGGGACACTCGTACCCTGCGGCTCTGAAAAAAAAACAAGAATTTTTTTTTCGTCGTGTTATTTTACAGTTACGGCCGCATCACAGCCTGTGCTGTCCGTCCACCTGGCCGTAACCAGATGCCAAAACATGGGCCCGTGGTGAAGTCCTTCTCATCCTGCCCGATGTTTTCTCTCGCTACATATCGCGTATGAGCTCTTGTAGCAAAACACGATTCCTAATCTACCCGCGAAGATCCCAGCCGGTTAGACTGGCACGCGTTCCGCGCGGATACGTAGCGGGTACGCAACACCGTCGCTCGTGCGCCAGTCTCATATGTCGGGTGACTTATATCTGATATCTGGTGTCGGAAAGACTTGTCGAGAGGGAATGCGGCGAGTGATGAAAAAAATGTGGTTCGCCCGTGTACGTACACACGCTTAAGGCGTGATAGCAGAACGAGTTATGAGTGAGAGGTGCGTTCACTGACGCGCGCACCGGAGGGCCTTACTGAAGTAAGAAAGGGCGGGTCAATGTGCTGAGCTGGAGGGAAAGTAACTATGGAATAGTAGGAGAAGGAAGGGTAGACGAATGAGGAGAAAAGGAGGAGTGAGAGAATGATGATGAGGAACAAAGAGTGGAGGAGAGGGTAGAGGAAGAAGAGGAGGAGAGGGAGTAGGAGGAGGGGAAGGAAGAGGAGGAGAGGGAGTAGGAGGAGGGGAAGGAAGAGCTGAGGCGGAGGAGGAGAAAGAAGAAGAGGGCGACGACGACGAGGAGGAAGATGGTGAGGTGGTGAAAATGGAGGAGGGAAGGGAGGTGGAGGAGGAGAAGGAGAAGGAAGAAGGAACATAGAGGGACGAGGAAGAGAATGGTGGAATGCAGTTCTCATCCGGCTGTATAGCAAGTAAGCAGCCATGCAGGTAAACCCCATACCACCAGTACTGGTCTTGCAGGGAATTCTGAATTATTCATGTGCCATTAACGCATAAGGAACTGCAACAAATTCTCCTGATTATGCGTGGTTCTCGTGTGTTGCGTGGCGGAGCCAGAGGGAAGGGTGCTGCGGAAATGTAATAATATTTTAAAGATCAGAAGGTCAAATGTATTTTATATCTTATGAAGAAGCCGAAGGAAGCGCTGGAGAGAAGGAGCAAGGGGAAGGATGGATCATAGATGGAGAGCGAGAGAGAAAGAAAGAACGAGATGGGCAGAGTGAGAGAGGGAGAGGGACAGAGAGAAAGTTAGAAAGAAACAGAGAGAGAAAGGGGAAGAGAGCGCGAGACAGCTGGCGCGCGCGCGCGCGCGCGAGAGAGAGAGAGAGAGAGAGAGAGAGAGAGAGAGAGAGAGAATGAAATAAAGAAAGAAAGAAAGGATGCCAGAAGGATGGTTAAGAAAAACACGATGTACGCTGATGAGAGGGAGATGCAAACAGACTTGCCGCGTCACTGTACACAGCACCTAAGCCTGAGCAAATAACGCGCCGCACACACGGGTGCAGGTAAGTAAGTATGCGGGCCCCATTGAAGCGTCCCCCGCCTGCAGGACAATACAGTGCCGACCCCGCCTGCCCGCCTGCCCGCCTACCCTCGACCACAATGCACCTTTGTAACTACCGACGTTTTAATTCACCTGCGATTTCATTTTAAAGTAGTAGTATGTATTCATACGCAGATATATGGACGGGGATACACCCAAGGTTTGTGCGTGCTTGCGTTCGTGCGTGTGCGTATGCGTACGCAGGTGTGTGCGTGTGTGCGCGCGTGTGTGCGCGCGTGTGTGTGCGTGTGTGTGTTCGTTGTGTGTGTGCACGTTGTGCCCTGCCAATTGAGTTTACCAGACAATAAGTCTTGCCGGATAATAAATCTTGCCGGACAATAAATCTTGCCGGATAATCTTTTGCCGGATTGCCCGTCAACTGTTACTTGTCGTTGTGTATAGTTCATCCTCACGCTCGTACATTTAGCGGTTCGTCTTATCAGTTTCTCAAGACTTCAAACATCAAGCTTTGCACTCTCTCTGACCGGAGCACACACTCTGCTCTGCTGTAGATTAAAATTCCACTCGCTACGGATAAAACCGTAATCTGAAAGCACTAGTAGAGACTCTCTCCACTCTATACAGTCAACCCATAGGCTGAAAGCCTGTATATGAGCGAGTGAAGTAAATCTACTGCCGCCCCCGATGCTGCTGCTACTGCTGCTACTGGTACTACTACTGCTGCTGCTACTGCTGTTGCTGCTGTTGCTGCTGCTACTGCCGCCGCCGCTGCTGCTGCTGCTGTTGCTGTTGTTGCTGTTGCTGTTGTTGGTGTTGTTGCTGCTGCTGCTTTTGCTGTTGTTGTTGTTGCTGCTGCTGTTGCTGCTGTCTGTCTGTCTGTCTGTGCGTGAATGCATGCGTGCGTGCGCGCGCGCGCGTACGCTAGGCTCAGCTTCGGCGCATGTGAAGGTATTGAGTAGCGAGGGATTTAAACGCTAAGATGGGGGATTAGATAAGAGATGGGAGCCAGCGCAGAGATGGAGATTAAATTAGAGATGGGGTTAACAAAGAGAAGATGCCGTCACATAGGGATCCAGTGTGCTGCTATCAACCCAAAAGTCGAGTAATATTTTTCAAACAGGTTTCCACGAGATAATGACAATGTATTACACGTACACGGACGCTTACGCACGCACGCACGCACGCACGCACGCACGCACGCACGCACGCACGCACGCACGAAGATATATTAAAGTGACTACGTCACGAATTTTCTATGGTAAAATTTGTAAAATTTTTGTTGCCATTTTTTTACATTAAAAGTAAGAACTAAAGGGACTAAACGTATCGTCAAATTCTTACCTGATAAGATTGTTTCTCAACTAGCTGGAAATCAAAAAAACCTGGACGATTTGATATTAGTGTTCATAACATTAATTGCTTGCTATGGGCTATGTATGAGTCACGAGTGTATGTTCACATCAAACAATATAGTAAAATAAGAAGTATAATGCAGCAATTTAACCATAAAAAGTGAACAGAATCACTTATATTTTGTGAAAAAGTAGATTTTTTTTTTCTATTTACGGTGACGTAATCACTATAACGAACGATATCTATTGTGTACTCTTGATAGTTATACTATTACTAATCTGGGTACTAACAGGAGTACCAACAAGTGTACTAATAAAAGTACTAACGGGAGCAATGATAGGATTACTAATAGAAATACTTATAGAGTAGGCTATAGAACATATTATATATATTCTATATATATATATAGAACAGGAGTAGCCTACTAACAGGAGTATAGTATTGTTCGTAACTGTATCCTGTGGATGAAGCTATCCAATAGTTGCTGTATACAGTTAGGTAGACCCTGGAACATTGAATCGATACCTCTCTATCTTCCCCCCTCTCTCTCTCTTCCCTCTCGCGCTCGCTCACGGTCGCTTTTTTCTTTCTCTCTCTCTCTCTCTCTCTCTCTCTCTCTCTCTCTCTCTCTCGCTCTCTCTTTCTCGCTCTCTCTATCGCGATCCCTCTCGCTCTTCGCTCGCTCTCCCCCTCTCTCTCGATCCCGCTTACTTGCGCGATCACTCTCTCACTCCCCCTTCTCTCTAACTATAGCATCACTGCGCACACTCATAATTGTCATCCTACAGACCGCAGTGGCTGTACACATAATCTCTCTCTCTACTTCCTACTCCACCCAGCGTAATCCATGTTTGAGAGGTGGGAGGGGAGAGGGAGGGGTAGGGAGGAGGAGGAGGAGGAGGAGGGGAGGAACTCGCATGAGCTTGCGATGTGGAACAACATCCGGGATGCTACGACCTCTAGAATTCCTCCACACCTACCCACCCACGCAGCCACGCACCCCTATATTCATTCCACGCTCCGTGGGCGGGGGGCGGGGGGTTCGTCTGAAAGTTACATGGGCGAAGGAATGCTAGAATAACCGCCAGCACACTGCGCGCTACGAACTAATATACGTAGGTGTGACAGCACGGTTTTTGTTTGTATCATACAGACAACAATACTAGGGTGCGGATATGTTGATATCGCTTCACATAATGCGTTCCTGACGTGATTATACGTGATGCCTGACCCACACATACATACCGCCATCATTCGATCACTCGTAGATCTGTCAGATCATTACGCCCTGATATATATCAGGAGTTAATAAAAGACAAAGACAAGACAAAGCGTATCCGGACAACTATCCACTGGACAATTACTCACCGGACAATTACCCCCCGGACAATTACCCATCAGGACAATTAGCCCCCGGACAATTACCCACCGAACAATTACCCACCAGGACAATTCCCCACCCGGACAATTACCCACCGGTACAATTACCCACTGGACAATTACCCACTCGGACAATTACCCACTGGACAATTACCCACTCGGACAATTACCCACTGGACAATTACCCGC
>NW_014577884.1:61931-63553 GCF_000485595.1 Priapulus caudatus | reverse complement strand
GCGGGTAATTGTCCAGTGGGTAATTGTCCGAGTGGGTAATTGTCCAGTGGGTAATTGTCCGAGTGGGTAATTGTCCAGTGGGTAATTGTACTGGTGGGTAATTGTCCGGGTGGGGAATTGTCCTGGTGGGTAATTGTTCGGTGGGTAATTGTCCGGGGGCTAATTGTCCTGGTAGGTAATTGTCCGGGGGGTAGTTGTCCTGGTGGGTAATTGTCCTGGTGGGTAGTTGTCCGGTCGGTAGTTGTCCAGGGGGTATAGTTGTCCTAGAATCAAGACAAAGACAGAGACAGAATAAAAGACAGTTTGTCTTTCATGAACTCCTGTATATATGTATACCCTCAAGAGCTAATTATACGAGTAGTAGGTATTAGCTCACAGCCTCAGACTAACTAGTATATCATCAGGAGTGAATAATATTAGATCTATTACAAATCTATTATTATTCACTCCTGATATTATTTCGATGGTTATGACGTTGGCTGCTCTAGACATGCCTATACACACATGCCTGCTCCATGTAGCAGGTGAAAGAGGACGTGGGTTGTCATTGGGGTGTATAGCATCAAGAGCGTATAAAGAAGGTAGATATATAACCTTCTTTATACGCTCTTGATAGCATGCTACCACACAGGCGCTGTTGGTGTGAATTATCAAGCGCTATATAACCTGTTACCCTTATTAGTGAGTTTGTAAGGGGAACGCATGCAACAACAGCAGTAGCAGCAGCAGCTGCCCACCGTGCTGACCCAGGAGTCTATATATACAGGAGTCTATTGATAGACTCCTGATATATATATATCTATACTATAAAAGGGAACAGCCCATTTTTTGTTAGCTATGTTCTCTGAATCTGCTCGCATGATTTCAAATTGCTTGACTGTAAACGATGCATTACCACTCGTAGAGTAATATGGGCGCACTTTTTCAACGATGAAAACACGATAAAGTTGAATTTCAAGCCGTTTTATTTAACACTGGTGTGCCGATACCATACCGGTATATCGATCGACGACACTACCAATGTAGTACGTGTTGTTTACAGCTTGCGCTACGGCGCTGGGATGCAGTGGTAGCACGCTTGCTCACCACATCTTCACGTTCGGTTCAGTCGGGTTTCGGTTTCGGTTTCCGTTTCGGTAACGGTGTAGCTCAGTTCATATACGCATTTATCTCCTGCAGCTGGTAAAGTTTTGCGAAATATCAATATGGCCTTTTCTTCTTCAATAACAAATCAATAAGTTCATTTGTTTCTGTCCTAGAACGATTAATTCATCTAACAATTGCATGATAAACACAACAATGGGCAAAACAACAATGCAAGAACCGATAAAGTTGAATTTGTCAAGCCTTTATTTAACACTGGTGTAACCGTATCATACCGGTTTAATGATCGAATTCCAGACTGCACGTATCATTAACAATGTATTCAGCGTCGTTGCCCGCTGGCGCTGTGGCGCGGTGGTAGCGACGTTTGCCTAATACGACTTTAGGTTCGGATTCGCGAAACTCGACAGCCGCGGAAAATACCAATATATATAACTTTTTCACGGCATGTCGCACTTTTTCTCGATATTTAATTTAAAATATATACTAATAAAAGGGATAAAGCGGAATTTTGTTAT
>NW_014577884.1:55283-61906 GCF_000485595.1 Priapulus caudatus | reverse complement strand
TCCGGACACCACTACTATTTATATTTCTGTGTTCAGTGCATGTGTTTGCAGCGGCAGCCGCATCCAGCGTTTTCGCAGCTAAGGTTTGCAGCACCCGTTGCGAGATCGAGAACTTGACGAATTGGGGCGTTCGACGGTTCTGGCAATTAATAGATCAACGACAGATATAGAACCAATTAACCACTTTGGTAAGTTAAATAGATATTGTATTTATTTTAGCATTGTCTATTTTTATTGAAAAGGCTCCAAGTGCCTGTGCTTCACCACAATTGTGCTCACCACGATCTTCCCGTTCGGTTAAAGTTTGCACGCCGAAAACTATTTTGGAAGGTCTGTCGATAACCGTAACAGGGGATTGTATTTTATTTTATGCATTAAGTCTTCACGGTCGATTTAGAATACTTCTCACAGCTCATTGTCATTCATGTGAATTATATCCGACATTCTGTAGTGTACACTTCTGATGCAAAATAAACATTTGTTTTTCTTTACAATAACCACCACACGCCATACCAGCTCATCCCTTTCAACATAGCTCTTCCATACTGTTCAATTTAAAAGACTGCAATTCCCTCATCCGCCTTGCTATATGCTATGACGATAAAAGAAAGCCTCAACGACCAGACTTTCACACCATAGCTTGGACCTCACCGCCACCTGTTCTTCTACCCACTGCATGCTCTATGTCCCTCTCACGAGGTAGCGCAAACCCACCGGCGAATGTTCATTCAACACACAGGACAGGAAGACCAAAAAACATAGTTTACAAAAGAAAGCCTTCCTCTCCTTAGGCTAGCCGACAACACTAATACACTTCATTTCATGAATTCCACCGTCCGAACAATCAGCTTTCAGCTTAGTATGTCCCAGACAGTCATCCAATTACAATAAAACTAAAAATACACTTTTCCCGGGGGGGGGCGGGGTGTGGGGGCGTGGGATAGGAATCGCGCGGGGGTGGGGGGGGGGCGGGGGGGGCCGCGCCTCGGGGAGGAAAGCGGCGGGGGGTGATCCAAGGAGGGGATGGGGGCTGGGACAAGAGCAGGGGGTCGAAGGGGGGGTGGAGCAAACGGTAGCGGACGTCTGCCTCGCCACTCGCGGGGTCCGGGCTTAAACTAAATGCTTAAATATTCGGACGATTGACTCGCAATAGCGGGGGGCGGGGGGGGTGACTTACACTGCAAAATCCATACAGCTTCACAAAGCACGGTACTTTCATGCACAGAAATACTCACCGGCCCCTCGCTAGTGGACCAAAGACATAATACCAGGATAATATTTAGCTCCATCCCATAACTTTCTCTGTCAAGCTATCATTTTAACACTTCAACGTCGTCATTCCTATTCCTGGCTAATCGCTCAGTTTCCCTATTCGGCTTACTGCCCAACACCATCAATAAAAAGCGCAAGGTCAAACTGTCAAGAAGCGGGGGGATTTCCCTCCCCAAAACCCATTTCTCTCATGGCAAACTTCACGTTGACTTCTCGACGCTTCTAAATTTTTCGCTGAGATAAAGCTATCAAGCTCGAAAACACTCACTGACAACCCCAAACTCAAGCGAAATCAGACTCTGTTACTACACTGTACCAACTTGTATACCATTAAAGTTCATGTAATTTTAGTGTCCATCACCTGCTAATCTTCATCAAATCAACTCTTGGTATTTTACTTCTTTAAGTAATTCGACAGCCAATTCCCGCACCCTGCAGCATCACCTGACCTAGGACTTTCACGAACCATAGCGGTTGGTTGGACCCTGACCACACCTGGCTTTTCCATGGCCATGCTCTATGTTGCCCTCTCACAAGTAGGCAACCCAGGGCGATATTCGTATTAACACACACACACGAAGACCAAAAACATACTTTACAAGAATCAGTCAGAATTGCTCCTATAGGTGAGGCACAACACTAATACACTCATTACATGAATTCCCACCGTCGAAGGACGGGTACTTTCAGCTCTATACTATACAAAGCGGAACAGCCATTTCTTTGTTAGCTATGTTCCTGAAATTAGTCGATGATTATCAAATTGCTTGACTGTAAACGATGCATTACCACTCGCTAGAGCATATGGGCGCACACTTTTTCAACGATGAAACACTGATAAGTTGAATTCAAGCCTTTTATTTAACCACTGCGGTGTGCCCGATTACCATACCGGTATATCGATCGGCACGGACACTACCACTGTAGTACGTGTTGTAGACCGGTACCCGGTCGACAGTTCCACACGCTACAGCTAACACGTTCAGGTAGCCGAAGCCGATGATATGCCGAGTGAGGCCGTGGCGAACGTTCGTACCAGTTATACGTGTTGTGACAGCTTCTCGCATGATTTGAAATTGCTCTGACTGCTAAAACGATCATTACCACTCATAGAGTATTTTCCGGCGCACTTTGTGCAATTGATGAAACAGAATAAAGTTTAATGTTCAAGCCGTTTTATTTAACACTGCTAAAAATAGCATACGGTGTATCGAACGACTACCATTAACCATGTACGCTGCTGGCCGCAGTTGTAGCACGCTTGCCTCATAGCGCTTGCTCAATTTACTATAAAGGAAAGCGGAATTTTTTAATTAGCTAAGTTATTTTTAAGGTTAAGGAATTCCCCTCTATGGGACTCTCCTGGGATATCCCAAAATCCACAATGATGCTCTCACGACAATGCTCACCACATCTTCACGCTTCGGTTCAGTCTTCACACCGAAAACTTGTAGCTGAGTTAATACACGTATAATAGCCTAACCTTTATCTCTGCACTTAGACGTAGGTTTTCCACATTCTGCCTATGAATTATGTTATTGTGCAAAACACGTTTAAACCCCCAGACAGCCCCACAGACAGAGTGATACCAACTGCTGACAGAAAGCCTCCTTTGAAATTATTAACTGCTAGGACCAACAAACTGCTGATATTGGCGATTCAATTTTAATATCAATTCTTACAAACTGGCTATATAATTCGATATTAGGCATAAAATAAAAATGTCTGTACGGTTCCAAATCAAGTTTTTTTAAAAAGGCGTTATATTGCAGAATGACTCTGCAGAATGTACATAGACTCAAAAATCCATAGATCTTCACACACACATACTTGTGCAATAACACTCACGGCGCCTTGGCAGTAAACAAAGAACATTAATACCGCAGGATAATTATCAGCTCCATCGATGCCAAGCTATCATTTACACTTCAACGCTGCCAGTTCCCTATTCGCTTGGCTTACTGCCCATCACCATTCAATAAAGCGCAAGGTCCAAACTTTCAAGAAGCTGGACATTTCTCGCCAGTAAACCCGTCTTCTCTCATGCCAACTTTACATTGGCTTCCTACTCTATAATCTTTTGCCGAGATTAAAAGCTTTAACTGTAAACTACTCACAACCAACTCAAGGGCAAATCAGGTCCTCTGCTTTACGACACTACCAACAAAACGTTGTATACCCTGAAGTTCTAGTAATTTAGTGCCCATTCACCTGCTACGTTGCTATTCTTATTTTACGCCTTCAACAAGTAATTCTTCTCAGCTAAACTGCATCTCTACAATTCACAGCATATGCCCGCACCCGTGAGCACACTACCATAGACTTTCACTACCATAGGCCTTAGGGCCTGACCACACCTGCCTTCTTCCATGGCCATGCTCTTGTTGCCCTCTCACAAGTAGCAACCCAGGGCGATGTACATTCACACACAGCACACGAAGACAAAAAACATACTTTACAAAGAAGCCCTTGATTCCTTTAGGTGAGCGTAGCAACACTAATACACTAATCATGAATCCCCCGTCCGAAGGACGGGTACTTTGCTAGTATATATATACCTGCATACAAGCTGTTACTTGTGAAAGTAAAAGCTAGGCTGTCTGTGTGTGTGTGTGTGATCTGTGCGTGCAGTGCGCGTGCGGCGCGCGTGACGTGTGGTGGTTTGTGCTCTGTGCGTTGCTTGTGTGGTGCGTGTGTGTGTTGTTTGTGCGTGCTGCGTGTATAATGTGTTATACAATACAGTATACATATTACTAAGTATTCCGTAGAGCTTATCTCAGGTGTGCATCTCGAGTTCACATCCACACACGCACGCACTCACGCACTCACTCACGCACGCACACACACACACGCACGCGCACGCACACGCACACGCACACACGCAACGCGCACGCACGCACGCACGCACGCACACACACACACACACACACACACACACACACACACAGCCCAGCCTTTACTTTCACACGCGCACACAGGGAGGCATAGAAGGGTCACTATTACATTGCTCTCCGACTCGAAAGGCCTTTTATAGAGGAGTTGGTCAGAGCGCGTGGGTGGGCGATACCCCGCTAACACTGCACATTAACACACGCATGTTTTAAACACAGGTCTGAGGTGGGAGGGTGGGATTTCCCGAAGAGAAGGCGTGTCCTGGATGGAGAAAAATCGAACGACCTTGATCCGTAGGTCAAGGTCGTCCCCCAAGTGGCGCTCGCTCGCTTTCAGTCTGTGGTGTAGCTATTACTCGTGGAATGAATCTAGCAGTCCTTCCTACTGTGGTCGGACCACAGCTAATTAAAAGGAAACTAGCCTTAAAGCAACCCCTCCTTCCCCACCGTGGTGGTTGAGGTGAAAACTAATTTAAAGCCATCCCCTCCACCTCCATAACGAGTGAGGTGAATCAATTATTATCAAGCCACCCCCTCTCCCCCTCCAGAGCGAATGAAGTGAATTAACTACTTTCAGGCCATACCCCTACTCCCTCTCTCCATTTCTCTTTCTCTCCCTCTCTCTTTCTCTCTCCCTATCTCTTCTCCCTCTCCCGCTCTCTCCCTCTGCTCTCCGCTCTGCCTCCCTCTCTCTCTCGCTCTCTCTCTGTCTCTCCTCTCTTCGTCTCTCTCCTCTCTCTCTCTCTCTCTCTCTCTGTCTCAGCTCGCCCTCTCTCTCTTCTCTTTTTTTCTCTCATCTTCTATTTCTTACTAATACCCTTTCTCTCTCTCTCTCTCTCTCTCTCTCTCTCTCTCTCTGGCCCTCTTTCTTCTTCTCCGACGCTTTCAGTAGATGCATGTGTTGCACCCCAATGTGTTTGACTATCAGATTCACGTTGCTATGATACAGATCAGTTTGTGATGCCCAGCCCGCCTCTAGCGGCATGCAGCCGACGCGCTGGCTCGTGGTGCGCCATGCAGCGGTTGCGGTCGCTGGCGACCAGGAACAAACGCCCCACAGGCTAGCTCTCAGCGGTGATCGAGGAATGATGATAGGATTAGGGTAGATAATTATCATTCGTGCGCGCTCTCTCTTCTCTCTCTCTCTCTGCTCTCTCTCTCTTCCCTCTCTACTCCTCTCTCTCCTCTCCTCTCCTCTGCTCTCTCTCTCTCTCTCTCTCTCTCTCTCTCTCGTCCTTTCTCTTTCTCTCTCTCTCTCTCTCGTTCCCCTCGCGCTCACTATACTGTCGATTTATGCAGGGTTGGTACAGCGCAGTGGTAAGACTCTATATACACATATGCACGCGCATATACATGCATGCACGCACACGCGCGCGCACCCAGCTCGTATACACGCATGCATGCACGGACGTGCGATGACAATGAGTGTGCGCGTGAGTGAGTGCGCGTGTGTGCATGCGTGCGTGCGTGTGTGCATGCGTGCGTGCGTGAGTGCGTGCGTGCGTGGGTGGGTGGTTGAGCAAGAGTGCAATTAGCAATAGAGCGCAAGAATGCTCGATTGGGAGGATTAAAACTGTAGAAGCGTATACACTCCTACCTCTAAGACTCCTGTGTACAGACGGATACACAATCACAGCATTAAATCATATTATAATCACATTTTAATAACGTCCGGTACATGTCTTTGTATTGCAAGTATTTCCGTTCCTCTAAGCGCTCAAACGCGCACATTAAACCTGTAATTTGTTGGAAACCCACACGTTGTATCCGACCCCGTTTACAGTCCACGCGATAAATTGAATCTTTAGTTTCGTCGCTTGATCGCATATTGAATTCAGCGACGATGAGAGAAATAATAATAAATCAAGGAAATAAAAAAATAAAGGAGAGAGGGTGAAGAGAATGTTATACCTGTTATACCTGACCGTACGTTACGTACATTCCTCGCATTTGTCAGAGATGATTGAATTACGGCGATAACCATCGGCCGTCTTCAATCATACCGATCACCTGCCGCTTACCAGCAGACAGGCGGACAGCGCACCTAGTTACACAGTCAGGCTAAGCTCTTAAGAATAGATTGAAGAACCAGCAGCGCTGCAGCAAGTTTCAAGCGATCGAGTTTTTTCAGGTGTGAGCCGGGTATGGGCAGCCGAATTGGGGCATGGCAGTTAGGGCTAGCGAGAGAGAGAGAGAGAGAGAGAGAGAGAGAGAGAGAGAGAGAAATAAAGAGAGAGAAAGCTGGAGCAGCAGTAGCAGTAGCAGTAGCAGTAGCAGTAGCAGAAGCAGAAGCAGAAGCAGCAGTAGCAGCAGCAGCACCAGCACCACCACCACCACAAGCAGCAGTAGCAGCAGCAGCAGGAGTAGCAGCAGCAGCAGTAGCAGCAGCAGCACCAGCACCACCACCACCACCAGCAGCAGTAGCAGCAGCAGCAGGAGTAGCAGCAGCAGCAGCAGCAG
>NW_014577884.1:52605-54778 GCF_000485595.1 Priapulus caudatus | reverse complement strand
ACCATCACCACCACCACCACCACCACCACCACCGCCACCATCATCACCACCACCCCCATCACCACCACCACCACCACCACCACCACCACCACCACTACCTCACCATCACCCCTTACCACTACCCCCACCACTCTCTCACCACCACCACCACCACCACTACTTCACCACCACCCCTTACCATCACCCCCACCTCCCCACCACCCCTTACCACCACCCCATCACCACCCACTCACCACTACCCCCCAGGAGCGGTTTATTTTAATATTTAAATTGCAAAACAATTAGTAGACGGCATGTATTATTCAATATTTATGAAATATTTGTGCGGTCGAGTAGTGCGGGGCTCTTTCCCTAAGAACGTTTTTTCCCGGCTGCCGGTTTTTGGCTTCGGTGCGTATTTTTGTATTTTTTGCGCCCCCAGCTTCCCAGTCTATGCTATAGCTAGTACAGCTCATAGGGTCTATGTCCCCTAGGGTACTGCCGGAATGTACCCTGGTAACTATCTGATATGGTTGGGGTTAGGATTAGGGTTAGGGAGTAGGCGTAGGCGACTCCCTAGACTCGTTAGTGGAGTAGGGACTATGTCCCCTAACCCTGGGGGACATAGACCCTCTCAGCGCTAGTACAATGCTAGCTCCATAATACTAAGGATTTCTCCAGCTATCGGTTTGTATCTCGCTATGACCCGGACCCGTCATTTTTATTCCACGCGGCAAATATTCCCGGCAAATATTCCACAAAGAGTGAATTGATAATGAAATGAGCGGTGCGGGGGGAGGGGTTGGAGTCGTGAGGGTAGCAAGCAGCGCCGTCTCCGCCTAGAACTAACAAAAAACTTCGGTTCAAAACTTCAAATACGTAATTATCGCACGGTGTTTAATACGCTAGCTGCGAAATCTTGCGGAATAAAAGATGGCCGCCGTCTGCGTGAATCGACTCGCGTGTCTACGGTTTAATTGAGCGCAGAGCCCGTCTAAATTCTGTAATTGCAACTGGAAATCTCCGAAAGATACCAGTTTGGGTGTGCCTGTAAATTGATGCTAGCAGAAACGAAAGCAGACGATGGTCGTGCTCGTGGCGCCATCTGTTGGCAAACGAAGTGCTGATTATGAGAAGCGTGTTCAGCAAGGTATCGCATTCTTACGTAGGCGGGTTGTGACAGGCTGCAACGGTCACAAGAGTCCTACACGAAATGACGACCATCATGTATGACAATTTCGATGTACAGTTTTATGACGCTAATAGTGATATATTTGGCAATGATGAAGATTCTATTAAGCTACGATAGTGATTTCATACATAACAAAACATTGTTGGCCTCACAGTCAGGCAGTTATTGAATAAATGTATGCAAATAGATGCAACCGACATAGGAGCATGCCAATTACGCACCAAACGTGTGCATGTTTAATCTGATACAATCAAATATTCAACAAAATGTTTAAATGTCTTTAACGTGTCCCAAGCTAGGGGGTTTCCCGCTGTCGGTTCAGAGTTTATTCGATACCTTTGCACATTGGCGGAAGTCTGCTGTTGCGTGCCCCTAGTAAGGCTCATAGGGTCTATGTCCCCCAGGGTACTGCCGGAACGTACCCTTGGGTACGGTCCGGTATACCGGAACGTACCCTGGTAACTATTTGATATCGTTAGGGTTAAGGTTAGGATTAGGGTTAGGAAGTAGGCGTAGGCGACTCCCTAGACTCGTTAGTGGAGTAGGCGAGGTCCGTACCCAAGGTACGTTCCGGCAGTACCCTGAGGGACATAGACCCTATCAGCCCTAGTAAGAAGTTGTACTGAAACGTGCCGCCATCTGCTGGCGTAATTCGCAATTTTTTGGCAAGTTTAAACGTATTATCAAGAGCTAATAATACTCAAGAAGGTAATAATAAGGTATTGGTATTGTTTTATTCCACACAAGATTTCAGCACTAGACTGTAAATTAACCTGTCATTGTGTTGAATCTTGCCTTTTGTTACATACACGCCTATATTGCATAAACCTGCTGCAGTCTGTGTATATAACAACAACGTAACACCATCACGTGCGCGTACCTAACCGCGGAATAGTGTCGTAAAATGCACGTCACAAAACAGAGAGAGAGAGTGAGAGAGAGTGCGTGCGTGCGTGCGTGCGTGCGTGCATACGTACGTGTGTGCGTTTGGAAAAAAGAGAG
>NW_014577884.1:50555-52157 GCF_000485595.1 Priapulus caudatus | reverse complement strand
GAGAGAGAGAGAGAGAGAGAGAGAGAGAGAGAGAGAGAGAGAGAGAGAGAGAAAGAGAGAGAGAGAGAGCGAGAGAAAGCGAGAAAGCGGGAAAAGGAACAGGAAAGGGAAAGAGAGAGAGAGAGAGAGAGAGAGAGAGAAAGCGAGAGCGAGAGAAAGAGAGCGAGAAAGCGAGAAAGCGGGAAAGGGAAAGAGAGAGAGAGAGAGAGAGAGAGAGAGAGAGAGAGAGAGAGAGAGAGAGAGAGAGAAAGAGAGAGAGAGACAGAAAGAGTTGCGTCAAGCGGCTGACTACATTCCTGCCTCCGTAAATAAAAGGCTCAGGTGGGCAGCGTGCTAGGGGTACGTACACTTTTCTCTCGAGTGACATTGGTCACACATCGCACGCACAGCGACGTGAATTCTTTCCCGGTGACTCACGCCTCCATGTATACAACGCCTCCCTAGCTTCCCCTCCCCAACGCCCCCACCACCACTAATCACCACAACATCGCACACATCTCGCATACAGGGTGGCTGTGGCGATCCGACAGCACCACAATGGCTAACTGTGACGGTCACTTCGGCACATGATAGTAACGCAGATGGGGTCGTTGTCGTATCAGGTACTACAGATATGTACCCGAGGTAGTTTTAGGTTGTTTAGTATTATGTTTATATTTTTATATGAGGTATGTTTAGGGTTAGGGCTAGGGTTAGGGTTAGGGTACACTTCTGTAGTACAAGTCTGGTACACTTTGTGTATACATATATGTACCTCGGGTACATATCTGTAGTACCTGATACGACAACGACCCCTTCAGCCATAGTAACCAGCGCTGGGCCAGCGTATTTCGTCGCCGCGAAAAAGAGGTGATGAATAAAAAAAAAGGTACGTGGATATGGAATTCACGTCTGACGCACTTTCGAGCTGATTTTGCCCAAAAAATTAACCGTTTATGCGTTTTATCGTGAGAAAAATGAGAAAATAGAGAAATAGAAGAGAAAATAGACTGTGTGTGTGGGGGAGGGGGTCCCACTCGGTGTGCGTGCGTGCGTGCATGCGTTTGTACGGACGTATACGTAGGAAGAGGGGTTTGACTGGTGAAAACGGTTTGGGGGCAGGAGCGGATAGCAGTGGATGGGATGAGATAGATAGGGTGGAGATTGTCGGGGTAGTGGAGGGAGTAGGGAGTGGGTGGGTGGGTTGTTGGCGAAAGAGGGTTGATCGGACCAACTGCAATGTTGAGTAGTAGCTTGTGGAATAAGTTGGCTGATGAGGAAAGACGGATGCTGGATTCAGACACAGTGTGCATGCAAGATACGGACGTGGTCCTATGTCATGGCTGTGGTGACGTGAAGCAGATTTGACCCAAGTCACCTTCATCATTGCCCACGAGTTGTCGGCTGAGCACTGCGCGCATGCATCGAACTCTGTATGTTCCCTTGTCTGCGTAAGTTGTTTGCTGGTCGAACGCTCGCACGTAGGACGCATTTCCTCATTCCTCTACCGTGAGTGAGTCGGTGGTGTGTGTGTGTGTGTGTGTGTGTGTGTGTGTGTGTGTGTGTGTGTGTGTGCGTGCGTGCGTGCGTGCGTGCGTGTCGTTGTTGTGTGTGTGTGTGTGT
>NW_014577884.1:39737-50530 GCF_000485595.1 Priapulus caudatus | reverse complement strand
TTCTCTTTCGCTCTCTCGCTTATATATATAATTAAAATATAAATATATATATAATATATATAATATATGTGTGCCTGTGTGTGTGGGTGTGTGTGTTGTGGGTGTGGTGTGTGTCGTGAGTGTGTGTGTGTGGTGTGTGAATGTGTCGTGTGTGGCGCTGCGTGCGTGCGTGCGTGCGTGCGTGCGTGCGTGTGTGTGTGTATATATCAGTATATGTACTCAATGTATCAGTACGCATATGGATCAGTATATATTAGTATATGTGCAGGCATTACATAAGCCAGTTTAGTAAGATTCACAACCAGTGTCCAAACTTCAGGGTGTTCAAAATTATCTGAGTTTGACAAACTGATCTTTCTACCTGGAGCGATCGAACGGGTAGTTTTAGCCAATCAGCGCTTGCTAATAGCGTGTTCCACAAATCGTTGCTTATGCCAAAGTGCGCAACGTCGACAATTGTGGCCATGTTGCCCGAAAAAATTTACAAACTGTTCTAACTTGGACCCACCTACCGAAGGCAGTTCAATGGTGGGCGTGTGTATTTCTCTTAAGCCAGATAGTCGTTAATCCAGCGTTTAGAGACGTAGACGTGCACACGTTAAGATATGGGGCCGCAGTTTCAGAAAGGCTCCTCCGGGCTTTCAGAAACTTTACGAGCCTCAAAAGTAAAGATGCCAAGGTTGATATTAGTGCACATTGGTTGATTGGTGATTCTGTTTTCACGGCGGTGCTGTTTGTGTGTGTATGACTCGAAATGACACGTACTGCTTAAAAATAAAAGATGCTCAGAGACTCAATCATGTGATATTTGACCTATAATTTTACGAGCCCTCAACCGTAGGATCGGCCAATGTTGATGTGCACAACACGCCGATGCAGCACGATCCCAAAACTGACAGTTTAATTCCAGTGCAAAACGGCAAGGTACAAGATGCAGTCAATCGCTAATAGTTGTGCACGCACCTACACGAACCTTTTCACGTGGTCACGCTGGATAAGCCTACGATTGCTAATTCTTGTTGTGCTTTGAAACCGGTAAATCATCTATAAATTACACAGGTTACGAAGGTAATACACGCACACATATGACACATACACACACACATACACATATATATATACTGTAAATATTGCGGCATTAGAAAGAGCGAGCGGGAGGGGCTAGAAAAGCAGTAGGCCGGGCGAATGTGCGATTGTCAGTGCGATTATGTATTGATCTATTAATTGGGGGGGGCGAGTCACCGTAGATTCAAGGAAGTTTTGCCGCGATGCCTGCATTTCTGTTGTCTCAGCAGATGATGTATGACCGCTCAACTGTTAGTTAGATGCATAGTTCACAATCCCTCGATATCTGTGTTCACTCGCCATACTAGTAGAGGAGGACCAGGGAAGGTTTGATGGTACACCGCTGCCGTTAAATACATGGTTTACAATCCCCCTCGATATCTCTGTTTCACTCACTATGCAGTAGCATGCATAGATATGACTAAACCGACAAGGATCTCCGACTGTTACACGTAGTGTTAAGCGAGATGGGAACTTGTGGCTAGATATGACCAGCCTAGAACTATAACGCTGGCCTAGCAGTATAGATCATATGCATGTGTTTCAGGGCCCCCCCCCCCCCGCGATATATCTCTATCTCCATCACTCTATCGATTATTTCTATCCTTTCGCACCAAGCGCTATACAGCTAGCCATAGATTAGGGTCAGGGTCTATTTGTGATAGACTCCTGATAGCCGTCATGACAGTTGTTCGGCATTCAAACAGCCACGAACAGTGCTCTTAGCTTAGTTCAATCAGTCCTTCAAAATATAGCGTTTATGTTATTTTTAAAGCTCCACCGTGATAGTAACATGGCGCGTACGTTAGGCTTACTAACTAAAGTCTGACCGTGTAGTAAACATGTGCGCGTACGTTTAGCTTACTAACTAAAGCTTACCGTGTAGTAACATGTGCCGCGTTACGTAGCTTATCTAACTAAAACTTACCCGTGTTGTGGATATAATATGCTAAACGCGTTACACTGAACATGTAACGGCCTCACTGTGGACAGGTAACGGTTACACTGACATGTAACGCGCTTACACTGACACTGTAACGGTTACTGTGACATGTAACGGTTACTGTGACATGTAACGGTTACTGTGACATGTAACGGTTACTGTGACATGTACGGTTACGTGACATGTACACGTTACCGGTGACATGTAACGGTTAGTCGTTGGACATGTAAACGGTTACGGTGACATTAACGGTTACGGCTGACATGTAACGGTTACTGTGACATGTAACGGTACGTGACATGTAACGCGTTACTTGGTGCACATGTAACGGTTACACTGACATGTAACGGTTACTGGACATGTTAAACGCGTTACTGTACAATTGTAACGGTTACGCTGACATGTAAACGGTTACGCGGTGACATGTAACGCGTTACTGCTGACATGTAAGGTTACCGCGTGACATGTAACGGGTTACGTGACACTGAACGCGTACACTGACATGGTAACGGTTACTTGTGACATGTAACGGCTTACGGTGACATAACGGTTACGCGTGACGATGTAACGCTGTTATCTGGACATGGTAACGGTTACACTGACATGTAACGGTTACTGTGACATGTAAACGGTTACTGGGACATGTAACGGTTACGGTGACATGATAAACGGCTTACTGTGACGATGTAACGGTTACGGATATATATATATAACGCCACGCTGAATATGTGTCACGAGTTACGGTCGGTATATCTCACCGCGTTACTTGTGATATATTGTCACGCTTACTGTGATATATGTCACGCTTACTGTGGATATATGTCACGCTTACTGTGATATATTGTCACGCTTACTGTGGTCATAGTCACGCTTACTCGTGCATATATGTCACGTCTTACTGCTGAATGCTGTCACGGTTCACGGTGATATCTAACGATTTATCTTATAACTGCCCGTAAGAGTAGCAATCGTGGCGTTTACGGCGCTATATTCACAGCGTTGGGGCTGTGCGTGCGTGTTGAGCAGTGAGTAACACCTGATGGGTATAGTTATATACCTGCGTTGATTTACACTACCTATGCGTGCACGATGTGTGCCTGCGCCTCACTTGTGCACGTGTACGTGTGTGTGTGTGGTGTGTGTGTGTGTGTGTCGTGTGTCTGTGTGTGTGTGTGTGCAGCGCGGTCGTGCTGGCCTGTGTGTGTGTGTGGAGTAGGGGGCTGTGTGTGCGTGTGCGTTGTGTATGTGGGTGCGGGTCTGTTGTGCATGTGATGTGTGGTGTTGTCGTGTGTGTGTGGTGCGCTGCGTGTGCGCGTGGCGTGCGCTGCGTGGGTGTGCCGCATGGGTGTGCGTTCTCAAGGCTCGTCCGGCATTTACAAGTGAGTGTTAGTAAATAAACTGTTTTCCACCCGCTTTCTTGGAGAGACCGAATTAATTTTTCTCTTGACACAGTGGAGGTGCGGTTTGCGGGCTTCTCAGAAACGGAAAGCAAGGCAAGCCAAGCCCAACGACTGTTCTGACTCAACAGCTTGATATCAAAGCCTTCCCTGTTTGCGGTCATAGTGCTTTGTCATAGCAAATAGCGATTTTGCAGAAAGAAAACGCGGGAAAGAAAATCGTAGAATTCGGTCCAGCCTATATGGGTGCTCATCGCCCCTCCCAATACAGCAGGAATACACACCACACCACCACACACACACACGCACACCACCACACACCACACACACACACACACCACACACACACACCACACACACATCACACACACTCACACACACATCACACCACACACACACACAACACACACCACACACTACAAACAGCACACACACACACAGCACACGACGCACGCACAGCACGCCAAAGACGCACCGCACGCAACACACACATACACACACTCCACACACACACACCACAGCACACACACACACACACCACACACACAACACACACACACACACACATATGTAGTATATACATATTTCTCATATACTCCTAATGTTAATAGCTGATATGTAAGGTCACTGAAGGCGGAATACCTCCCAAAGTGTTATCATCTTTGTTCCCATAGCTGGAGGCTCGGTTTTTACTGTTTACCGTTGTATTGATAACGCCTCGCTCACAGGGTGTCCGCTTCTATGGCAGGTAGTCCGCCTGCTATGGAGACTTATGTCCGGCTAACACAGTTACTAAGGCATATATATAAAATAAATAAATAAATAAATAAATAAATAAATAAATGATATATATATATATATTACGCAGCGCACGTGGTCCGATCACAGAAAGAATGGCACTCCGTCGTATATTGGCATACGCCTTGCATATGGATCGCGGACCGGTCCGCTCGTGTCCTACTCTCGCCTGCACAACAAATTAGGTGCATGCTCTCACGTATCGCTCTCACGCTTCCTATCACGCTGCTGGCCATTATTCCACCGCCTAACCGATTCGGCCCTAGATGGCAAGCCATGAGTAGGTAGGTACGTCAGGCGGCATTGCGGCCCGCCTACGTAACAGTCAAGTACTGTGTTGGTAGAAGCAGCACTTCACCTCCTCCTCCTCCCCCTTTCTCACACACGGACTTGCCTCTCCCGCCTGCTCTCCCTCTCTCTCGCGCGCGCGCTCTCTCTGCTCTCTCTCTCTCTCTCTCGCCTCTCTCTCTCTCTCTCTCTCTCTCTCTCTCCCCGTTCTCTCTCTCGCTGCTCGCTCTCTCTCTCTCTATGTGCGCGCTCTCTCCTCCTCTCCTCTCTCTCTCTTCTCCCTCTCTCCTCTTCTCCCCGCTCGCTCTCTCTCTTCTCTCCTCTCTCTCTCTCTCTCTCTCTCGGCGCGCGCTCTCTTCTCTAATCTATCTACTCTATTCTCAGCTCGCTTCGCTCTCTCTCTCTCTCCCTCTTTCTCTCTCCGCACTTTCTTTCTCCGCACTTTCTTTCTTCCTCACTCTCTTTTCTCTCTCTCTCTCTCGCGCCTGCGCCCTCTCTCTATCTCTCTCTTTCTCTGGTCTTACCCTCTTCCGTTGCTATCCCACACCATCCGCCTTCCCCGCCAAGTCCGTCTAGCGCACGCTTTATGTTTACTCGCACAGGCTATATAACTGCCCTAAATCTTTACAAGTATTGTTTACTAACGCGAATCAACGTGAGAGGACTAGAACTGAAGCGTGGCTGTTCCTTCTAGATCTCACTCTATCTGCCTATACGCACCCACGCGTTCATATATATACATAGACTGTAACACATACTCACATGTACACGCATACGTACGTGCGCGGCGCACACACGCACAACGCACACACACTCACGCACACGCACGACGATTACACAAAGCGCACACGACATGCACGCTCACGCCAACGAAACGCACACACCAAGCGCACGCACCGCACAGGCCCGCAACACACACACTCGCTCTCTCTCTCTCTCTGCTCTTCTCTCTTTCTCTTTCTCTCTCTCCGCTCCTCTTTCTCTTTCTCTTTCTCTCTCTCTCTGCTCTCTCTCGTTCTCTCTCTCTCTCTTCTCTCTCTCGCATCGCTCTCTCTCAGCATGCTCTCTCTCGTTCTCTCTCTTGCTCTCTCCTCTCTCTCTCTCTCTCTCTCTCTCTCTTCTCTCTCTGCTCTCTCTCTCCTCTCTCTCTCTCTCTCTCTCGCTCTCGCTCTCTCTCTCTCTCTTCTTCTCTCTCTCTCTCTCTCGTCTCTCTCTCTCTCTCTCGTCTCCTCGTTTCTCTCTCCTCTCTCTCTCTCGGCTCTCTCTCTCTCTCTCCTCTCTCTCTCTCGCGTCTCTCTCTCTCTCTCGTCTCTCTCTCTCTCTCTCTCTCTCTCTCTCTCTCTCTTTCGTTTCTCTCTCGTCTCTTCTCTCGTCTCTCTCTCTCTCTCTCTCTCTCTCTCTCTTCTCGCTCTCTCTCTCTCTGCTCTCGTCTCTCTCTCTCTCTCTCTCTCTCTCTCTCTCTCTCTCTCTCTCGTCGCTCTATCTCTCTCTCTCTCTCTCTCTCTTCTCTCTCTCTCTCTCTCTCTCTCTCTCCCTCTCTCTCTCTTCTCTCTCTCTCGCTCTATCTCTCTCTCTCTCTCTCTCTCTCCTCTCTCTCTCTCTCTCTTCTCGCTCTATCTCTCCCTCTTTCTCTCTTCTCTCTCTCTCTCTCTCTCTCTCTCTCTCTCTTCTCTCTCTCTCTCTCTCTCTCTCTCCCTACTTCCCCCCCTGCGTCTTGTGATTGTGACCGTGTATCGGATGTGAGTATGTCACTGTGTGTAAGGCATGGTGGTAAGACCATGCAGTAATGCTAAGGCGTGCTCCCCCCGGGGAACACGCGCGTAGAAACTGGTCCTACGATCAGTTAAGCAGCTAATATAAGCTAGCGTTGTGTTCTGTCCTCGTTCCCTTGTATTCTACACAGACAGAGTCACCTGGGAATATCCGGGTCAGTCACGCTGAACACGTGTGTTTATATTCAGGCATGCGTGTACATGTGTCGAGCCCGCCAGCTACCTGTGTGTGTGCGTGCGTGCGTGCGTGCGTGCGGTGCGCGTGCGTGTGTGCGGCTGTCGTGCCGTGCGCGCGCGGTGTGTAGTGTGTGTGTGTGTGTGTGTGTGTGTGTGTGTGTGTGTGTGTGTGTGTGTGAGTGCGTGTGCGTGCGTGCGAGCGTGCGTGTGAGTGCGTACGTGTGCGTGTGTATCTGTGATGAGTCGTGGAGGTTTGATTTATCGTTGGGTGTCACTTTCTCACGGGCGTAGATTGAGGGCACGTGATCACGTCTTATGACGTCACTGCACAAGGCGTTTATAATCATTTCCCTATATTATTATATTATTATACCCTTATTTCCCTAACCCTAACCCTAACCCTAACCCTTAATACTAACACTAACACTAACTAATCTTACTTAATCTTAACACTAGTGCTGCCACGTTGCGGCACCCTCAATCTACGCCCGGGGGAAAGTTATTCCCTTTATGGTGCACGCACACGACCGCCATCTACACAATGAACTTCGCTCGGAATTTACTGCGCTGTCTGTCGTCCGCGTTTTTGCTGTGTTTTGTTCTCTCTCTTCATGGATGTTATTTTCCGGATAGCCGAGACTCTCCCATGCCTGACGTGCAGCGCGCTACGCATGTGTAAAGTTGTACTGCGCGTTGTAGATGTTTTTGGTGGATGTCCGTACACAGCAGAGTGGGCAGGGTGCAAAACTGGGAGAGTTTCGGCGCGTACACGACACATACATTATTCATGCTAAATAGCCACTGATTCAAGGCTCAGATTCCGCTCGAAACTTTGGCCAGCTAAATGATGCGCATTTCTATAGCAAGTTCTCGTTGTCATAATTTATCGGTAGGTGCAATCTAATTATGATTTCATTCACGCGTGTTGATGACAGTCTCCAGGTGTTAGTGGGAGTTGGGGTGGGCGTAGGGTTGGTGTGGGGATGGGTACGTGGGCATGGGGTAGGTGTGAGGAGTGGGCATGGGGTGGATGTGGAGTGGGGGTGGGCGTAGGGTTGGTGTGAGGATGGGGTAGGTGTGAGGAGTGGGGTAGTCACCTATAAGTGTCGGCTTATCAATAAAGTAGGGGGTATATACACTCGCGACTGCTGCTAGAGCTAGCTGTGTTGTCTGTCACATCTGCTGATGCAGTGACTGTGTGGTCATGCCAAGAGCTGCAATGTCGTCTGCAATAATTATTTCTGTTATAGTGCCCTTACGTAATGGATCGTGAGACCATTACTTGAATGGTAGGAGAGAAATGCGCGCTATTGTTTTGTGAAGGGACAGGAGGCCTGTGCTATTGTTTTGTGAAAGAGTAGGAGAACTGTGCTATTGTTTTGTGAACGATCAAGAGACATGTGCTATTGTTTTGTGAAGGAACAGAAGGCCTGTGCTATTGTTTTGTGAAAGAGCAGGAGACCTGTGCTATTGTTTTGTGAACGAGAGGGAGACATGTGCTATTGTTTTGTGAATTGAAAGCAGATCTTTGCTATTGTCTTGCAAACAGCGTTCCGTTATCATCAAGCGGCCGAGTAGCCACTGGTCAAGCGGTCGCTTTACACCTGAGCACAGCACATAGGTGAACGCCGCCGGCCCCTCTCTCACCTGTCCGGCCCAGGTGACCGGCAGGTAAGTAATGTTGACCGGTGCTGCTGCGCGGAGTTAGCCGAATAGGGAGGGTACAGCGGAGAGGTATATGCATTCCTCTCTCTCTCTCTCTCGCCCCGGGCCGCAGAAACAGGTTGTCACCGTGGCTGCATGGGCGGCAGCAGGGGCTTGGTGGGTCGCCGTAGCCGCTAGAGCGTGAGAGCAGCAGCAGCAGCAGCAGTAGCAGTGCGCCTCCACACACGCGCGCCCACCGTTGCCGTGCCGACACTGTTACCTACGTCTTGTGCCGAGCGGGCGGGCAGAGAGTGTGCAGCGTGTGCACTTGAACTCTCGAAGTTATCACACACACACACACACACGTATATATCTATATGCGCACGTACACGCACACACATACACGCTGTTCCGCGCAGGGTGCTTGTGGTTTAGGCGGTGCAAAGGTGCGATGCGATGACACTGTGATTGTACTATAGCAAGCACGTCTGGTCACCGACGTCTCAGCTTCTCACACGCCTGGATAATATCTGCGTCTGCGTGCGTGCGTGACTGCGAAGGATACCTCGCCGTGTTAATTAACGCAGAGAAGAGGAAGCCGCGAGCGACCCCCGGGGAGGAACCCGCGGCGGAGAGATAGCGGGGCGTGATTCGAGGAGGTGCTCGTGAGCCGTGAGCGCGAGGCAGGCGTGAGCGTGAACCGTGAGCCGTGTGATATATACACTGCAGTGGGTCGTGCGAGAGCTGTCTCCCTCGTGAGGGAGAGTGAGAAAGCGGAAGAGAGAGAGAGAGAGAGAGAGAGACAGAGAGAGATGTCACTGCTGGGAATAACGCTACTGTGGTGCTAATAACAGGCGCATAACGGTCTTCAATAAGGAAAGTGCGAGACATCATGGATTACTGGATACAGACTGAGACTGCCGCCTCGAAGCGGTTCGAGATGCGAAGGGAGGAACATAAAGGTATTTGTTGTCACCACCCTTCGTGTGAGCTCTAGAACTAGAGCCCTTCGCTCTGCCACAGGCCTGCACTCTATAGTTCTAGACCTACCTTCATGTGTGATGGGAAGTGAAATTTGAGACTTTAAGCCCTTTATATCCTTTATAGAGAAGGGAGGTCTGCGTGAAACCACCGAGGCACGGTTGTGGGGGAGTGTTCGATGTCTGTCTGTTTGTTTGTTTTTATGGCTGTTTGTGCTTTCGTTTTTTTGCGTGTTTGATCATAGAGTGAGCTTCCGGCGGCATCGAGGTGCAAATTTCGTATCAGATTAAATCGGTTGTTAGCTCCTAGAGGGAGCTACACTCGTAACCTGTTGTCGCTGCGATGGCGGTTGTTGCCTGGGCGACGAGGTAGCGACAGCTCGGGCACGTGTGGAATGCAGGGAGGATGGACACGGAGTTACCCGAGTACGTGTCCTGCTGGTTTAAGATCTGTGACAACGGTCCGTCACGTAATCGTAGATTCGTGCTCTCACACGCCCCTCTCTCTTTCTCTCTGTCTCTTTCTCCTCTCCTCTTTCTCTGGTTCTCTCTCTCTTTCTCTCTCTCTCTCTCTCTCTCTCTCTCTCTCTCTCCCCCCTTCTCGCTCGCCATCCCTTTCCCCCTCTCTCTGTCCGTCTATCTGTCTGTCTCTTTCTCTTTCGCTCTCTCGCCTATTTATATATATTAAATATAAATATATATATATATATAATATATATGTGTGTGTGTGTGGGGTGTGTGTGTGGTTGTGTGGGGTTGTGGGTGTGTCCTGTGCGGCGAGAAACGACGCGGTATGTGTGAGTGTGGAGAGAGCTGTGTGGTAGAAATCGTGTGTGGTATGGGTGTGTTGTGGCTGCGTGCGTGCTGTGCGTGCGTGCGTGGACGAAGAGTCAGGACGTGCGTGGAGGAGGAGAGGAGGAAAAGAGGAGAAGAGAGAGAGACGAGAGAGGGAGAGAGAGCGAGACGAGAGAAGAGAGGAGAGAGAGAGAGAGAGAGTAGAGAGAGAGAGAGAGAGAGAGGAGAAATGAGAGACGAGAGAGAGAGAGAGAGAAGAGAGAGCAGAGAGAGGAGAGAGAGAGGAAGAGAAACAGAGAAGAGAGAGAGAGGAGAGAGGAAGAGAGCGAAGGAGAAAGGAGCGGGAGAGAATGCGAGAGCGGAGAGAGGGAGAGGATAGTGTGAGAGATCGAGGAAGAGATGATGTAGTATAATCGGGATAGATATGGTAACTCAATGTGATTACAGTCGGCATGATGAGTAGGAGAATCGAGCGCCTGAGGGATATATTAGTATTGTGCGGGAAGGCGCAATTACGGCTAGAGCCAGTTTATGTAATGATTCACAACACAGTGTCAAACTCAGGGAGGATGACTGAGGGCCGGCGACCGGAGATGATGAGCGGTGAAGGTGAGAGCTCGTCTCGCTCTGCTGATGAGAGAGGAGAGTCGATGAGAGAGCGCAGAGAGATGAGAGAGAGAGGACAGAGAGAAGAAAGTAGAAGAGAGTGCGTGGAGATGGAGATAGAGGGGTGAAGTGGAAGAGAGAGGGGGAGTGAATTAATGGAATGTAATCAGTAACTCTGTGGAGTTCACGCTGTGCGTATTCTATGGTGCCATTCGGCTGGAGCTGGAAGGTAGGGGGAGGGGAGATGGAGGTGATGGAAAGAAAGAGAGGGGAGAAGAAGAGAAGGGAAAAGGATTATGGGCGATTCAAGGCTCTCGAACTTACCTTT
>NW_014577884.1:29774-36660 GCF_000485595.1 Priapulus caudatus | reverse complement strand
CTCTCTTCTCTCCTTCTCTCCCTCTTCTCTTCTCTTTCTCTCTCTCTCTCTCTCATCTCTCTTCTCCTGCTCCATCTCTCTCGTCTCTCTCTCTTCTCTCTCTCTCTCTCTCTCTCTCTTCTCTCTCGCTCTCTCTCTCTCTCTCTCTCTCTCTCCTCTCTCTTCTCTCCCTCTCCTCTCTCTTCTCTCTCTCTCTCTCTCTCTCTCTCTCTCTTCTTCTCTCTCCTTACTCCCCCTGCGTCTTGTGATCGTTGGCCGATGTATCGATCGTGAAGTATGTTAGACTTGTGTGTTAAGGCATGGTGCTGAGGTAAGACCATGCAGTAATGCTAGGAGCGTGCTCCCCCGGGGATACCCCGTAGAAACGCGAAAAAAAAAAAACACTAGAAAAACTAATGTCCTACGATCAGAGTTAAGGCAAGCTAATAGTGAAGCTAGCGTTAGTGTTTCTTGTCACATCGTTCCTTGTATTCCTACACAGCAGAGTCACTGGCGAATATTCCGGGTCAGTCACGCTGAACACGTGGGTTTATATTCAAGGACCCATGCGTGTACAATGTGGTCGACAGCCCGCCAGCCTACCTGTTGTAGTGTGCGTGCGTGCGTGCGTGCGGCGCTGGCCGTGCGTGTGTGCGTCTGCGTCGCGCGCAGCGCGCGCTGCGGCGGTTGTGTGTGCTGTGTGTGTGTGGTGCTGATGTGCTGTGTCGTGTGTGTGTGTGTTGTGTGTGTGGTGCTGTGAGTGCGGCAGGATGTCGCGTGTCTGTGCGAGCTGTGCGTCGTGAGTGGCGTACGTGTTGCGTGATGTATCGTGTGATGAGTCGTGGCCAGGTTTAGATTTATCGGTTGGGTTGTCCACTTTCTCACGGGCGTAGATTGAGGGCACGTGATCACTCTTATGACGTCACTGCACAAGGCGTTTATAAGCATTTCCTATATTATTATATTATTATACCCTTATTTCCCTAACCCTAACCCTAACCTAACCCTTAAATACTAACACTAACACTAACTAATCTTACTTAATCTTAACACTTAGTGCTGCCACCGTTGCGGCACACCTACAATCCTACGCCCCGGGCGGAATAGTTTATCCTATTATGTGCACCGCACCACGACCGCCCATCACACAATAACTTCGACTCGGAATTTGACTGGCTGTCTGTACGGTCGCGGTTTTCGGCTAGTGTTTTGTTCTCTCTCTTCATGGATGTTAATTTTCCGGATAGCGAGACTCTCCTCCATGCCTGACGTTGAGCGGCGTACGCATGTGTAAAGTTTGTACTGCCGCGTTGTAGATGGTTTTTGGTGGATGTCCGTACACAGCAGCAGTGGGCAGGCGATGCCAAAACACTGGGAGAGTTTCGGCGCCGTACACCGACACATACCATTATTCATGCTAAAATAGCCCTGATTCAAGGCTCAGATTTCCGCTCGAAACTTTGCGCCAAGCTAAATGTATGCGCATTTCATATAGCAAGTCTCTCGTTTGTTCATAATTTATCGGTAGGTCAATCTATTCATGATTTCATTCACGCGTGTTTGAATGACAGCTCTCCAGTGTTAGTGGGAGTTGGGGGTGGCGTAGGGTATTTAGGTGTGGGGATGGACGTCGTGGGCATGGGGTAGCCGTGTGAGGATGTGGCATGGGGTGGATGTGGAGTGGGGGTGGGCGTGTAGGGTTGGTGTGAGGATGGGTAGGTGTGAGGAGTGGCGGTAGGTGTGAGGAGTGGGGCATTGGGGATGGATGTGAGTGGGGGTGCGGCGTAGGGTTGGTGTGAGGATGGGGGTAGGTGTGGGAGGTGGGGTAGGTGTGAGTGAGCTGGGCATGGCTGGGATAGTTGCGAGTGGAGGGTGGGCGTAGGGTTGGTGTGAGGATGGGGTAGGTGTGAGGAGTGGGGTGGGTGTGGAGTGGGCATGGGGTGGATGTGGAGTGGAGGTGGGCGTAGGGTTGGTGTGAGGATGGGGTAGGTGTGAGGAGTGGGGTGGGTGTGGAGTGGGCATGGGGTGGATGTGGAGTGGAGGTGGGCGTTGGGCTGGGCTTGGATGTGGGTGTGGAGTGGGGCTGGGCTTGGATGTGGGTGTGGAGTGGGGCTGGGCTTGGATGTGGGTGTGGAGTGGGCGTGGGCGTAGGGTGGGGGTGTGGGCATGGGGTGGATGTGGAGTGGGGGTGGGCGTTGGGCTGGGCTTGGATGTGGGTGTGGAGTGGGGGAGGGCTTGGAATGCAAGCAGATGAAGCCCACAAGTATGGGATTTTAGGCGAGAAATTCTAGCGGCAGTTCATGTGAGAAGTTTGTATGAAGAGTTAAGCAAACGCACACGTAAGCACACACATATAGTATATATAATATGAATGTATATAGATAAATAAATAAGTATATAATATATATATCTGTTTGTATGTGTGTGTGCATGTAATATAGGAGTAAAAGGGACGTAGTTTCCTTATTATCTACTTCGAAATATATATAAGAGAAGTAGATGTATGTATTCCTATTATGCAGAATGCCTGCGTATTGCATATGTAGAGGATCTAATGCGTGTGAGCGAGACTATATCATATCTTTGTTGAGGTTTTTAGCTCACCTTGACATCGTCAAGATGAGCTATTGCCATGGGTCGTCGACCGTCCGTGTGAAACACCATTGTCACGTGGTATATAGCAGCTACGTGGAATAAGCGTATCCTCTCAATCTTACACGTTACACATCGGGAGCTCCGCTTTTAGGCAGTGCCTAAATCTGAATATTATAAAAACGTTAAATGGCGATCATTTATAGGTGTAACGCCATCACTCGCCCACATCTCAGACTTTCACATCTCAAACATTTATTTTCACATAAAAAATTAAACATAATTATCAAGAGTATATAATGGGAGTTCTCCCATTAAATACTCTTCGTTTCTATAATGTACGTCGATGGTTGCTCAATTAAAACTGACTTCTTCTCACTCACTCATTTGTGTCCTTGGAGTGGTGAGCTACAGTGTCATTGACACTTTCATTTCATTTATCCTGGTTCCTTGCCAGTGCGTCCACCCGCACACACGCAGCGCGCGCCCTGGCGAGCATATATAGATATATATCTAGAGTACATAATAGTGATTCTCTATTATATACTCTTGATATATATATATATATATTGGTAGATGAATGGCTGGACATGGGGTAAGATGTGTGCGAGATAAGACAGGCGTACCCACACATCTCCAGTGACGCACGAGCCCAGGTGTGTGGGAACAGGAGTACAACATTACACCTGCAGACTACACCGAGTACTGAACTCTAGTAGAATCAGTAACGTGTCAATTCAGAGTATGATATCAAGAGTAGATAATAGGGAATTATTCTATTATCTACTCCTGATGATATGTAACTGCACAGCATACGACGTGTTGTCAAGAGTAAAATATTGAACATACGGAATGAAAGGTTGTACAAAGAGAGAAGGGAATATCTTTCTACCTGGAGCGATCGACGGGTAGTTTTAGCCAATCAGCCTTGCTATATAGGTGTTCCACAAATGTTGCTTAGTGCCAAAGTGCTGCAACGTCGACAATGTGGCATGTGCGCGCGAAAAAAATTACAAACTGTTCTAACTTGACCCACCTAGCGAAGGCATTCAATGTGGGCGTTGTTATTTCTCTTAGCCAGATAGGTTAATCCAGCTAGAGACGTTAAGACGTGCACACGTTAGAATATGGGGCCGACAGTTTAGAAGCTCCGGGCTTTCAGAAAACTTTACGAGCCTCAAAAGTAAAGATGGCCAAGGTGATATAGTGCATATGGTGATGGTGTTCTGTGTGACGGCGGGTGTGTGTATGACTCGAAATGAACGTACTGCTTAAAAATATAAAAGATGCTCAGATGACTAATCATGTGATATTTGACTATAATTTTACGAGCCTCAACCGTAGGGGATGGCCAATGTGATAGTGCACAACACGCGATGCAGCCGATCCCAAACTGACAGTTTAATCCAGGTGCAAACGACAAGGTACAAGATGCAGTCAATCGCCAATAGATGTGCACGCACCTACACGAACCTTTTCACGTGGTCACGCTGATAAGCCTACGATTCTAATCTTGTTTGCTTGAGAACCGGTAAATCATTATAAATTACACAGGTACGAAGGTATATACACGCACACATATGACACATACACATATATATATATACTGTAAATATGCGGATTAGAAAGGAGCGAGGTAGAAAAGCAGTAGGCGGGGAATGTGCGATGTCATGCGATTATGATTGATCTATAATTGGGGGGGGGGGGTTGTAGATCAAGGAAGGTTTTGCCGATGCCTGCGTGTTCTTGTCTCAGCAGATGATGTATGACCGCTCAGGCTGTTAGTCAGGCTGTTAGTTGTGAACCATGGCTCTTATGCATGGTTCACAATCCCTCGATATCTGTGTTCCACTCGCCATACAGTAGAGAGGACCGGGGAAGGTTTGATGTACACCGCTGGTTAAATATATGGTTTACAATCCCCTCGATATCTCTGTTTCACTCACTATGCATTAGCATGCATAGATATGACCAGCCTAGAACTATAACGCTGGCTAGATGCATGTGTTTCAGCCACCCCCTCCCCCTCCCCGCGATATATCTCTATCTCCATCACTCTATCATATTTCTATCTGCACCAAGCGCTATACAGTAGCCATAGATAGGGTCAGGAGTCTATTGATAGACTCCTGATAGGGTCATGAAGGTACGGCTTTAAACAGCCACGAACAGTGCTTAGTTTAGTTCAATCAGTCCTTCAAATATAGGTTTATGATATTTTTAAAGCTTACCGTGTAGTAACATGTGCGCGTACGTTAGCTTACTAACTAAAGCTTACCGTGTAGTAACATGTGCGCGTACGTTAGCTTACTAACTAAAGCTTACCCGTGTCGTGTGTGATATAATATGTACGTTACGTGTACTTACGTTGACATGTAAGCGGTTTTACTGGGAATGTAACGGTTATACAGTAACGGTGGATTATATATATATATATAACGGCCACGGTGATATGTGTCACGGTTACGGTGGTATATGTCACGGTTACGGTGATATATGTCACGCTTACTGTGATATATGTCACGCTGATACTGTGATAATATGTTCACGTACTGGTGCGTATATGATTTTTTCACGCTTACTGTGATATAGTCCACAGCTCTTACTGTGATATATGTCACGCTTACTGTGATATGTGTCACGGTCACGGTGATATCTAACGTTTATCTATAACTGCCCGTAAGAGTAGCAATCGTGGGTATTACGGGCGCTTAATATTCACAGCGTTGGGGGGTGTTAAGCAGGCTGAGTGAAACACCTGATGGTATATATATTAACCTGGTGTATTACCACACCTATGCGGTGAATGGTGTGCCTGCGCGCCGTCACTGTGCACGTGTAGTGTGTGAGTGGCTAGTGATGCAGTGTGTGTGTGGTGTGTGTGTGTCGTGTGTGTGTGTGTGCGTGTTGTGTGTGTGCGTGTGTATGTGCTGTGATGTGTGTGTGTGTGTGGTGTCGTGGGTGCGTGGTGCGTGCTCTTGGGAGCTGCGTGCGCGGTGTGTGCGCCATGTGTTGCTGTTCACAGGCTCGTCGATACAGTGATGTAAATAAACTGTTTCACCCGACTTCTGGGAGAAATTAATTTTCTTTGACCACAGTGGAGGCGGTTGCGGTTCTCTCAGAAAGGAAGCAAGCAAGCTCACAACGATGTTCTGACTCAACAGCTGATATTCAAGCCTTCCCTGTTTGGTCATAAGCTGTTTGTTTCACACAGCACGCGCAAATAGCGGATGTTTGTAGAACGCGCGGAAAATCTAGAATTGCGTTCCAGCTATATTGTGTCTCATCGCCCCTCCCAAATACACAAACACACACACAGCACGCACGCAGCACGCACTGCAAAGACGCACGCAACACACACACACACTACGCGCACGCACGCCACGCTACGCGACGCACACACAACACATCACACATCATACACACACACACACACACTTGATATATATACATATCTCAATATCCTACATATTATTATGTATGTAAAGTACTTGAAGGGGAATCCCCAAACTGTCATCATCTGTGTTTCACATAGAGGGTGGTTTACTGTTTACTGTATAATAGCTCTCACCGTGTCCGTTCTTATGGAAGGTGTCCGGCTCTCTGATGGAGATGTCCGCTAACACCAGTACTGGAAGAAATAAATAAAAAAATAAAAAATAAAAATAAAAATATATATATATATATACGCAGCGCACGTGTCCGATCACAGTGGCACTCCCGTATATGGCATACGCTTGCATATGGATCGCGGTGTGCCTACTCTCTCTGCACAACAATAGGTGCATGCTCTCACTATGCTCTCACGCTTGCTATCACGCTTGCTGGCCATTATTCACCGCTACGATTCCGGCTAGTTGAAGCATGAGTCGGTACGTGGCGGCAGCGCGTAACCTACGAACAGTCAAGTACTGTTGTTGGTAGAGCAGCACTTCACCCTCTCCCCTTCTCAGCACAGGCTCTCCCTCCTCCTCCTCTCCCCCTCTCTCTCTCGCGACTCGCTCTCTCTCTCTCTTCTCTCTCTCTTTGCGCGCGCTCTCTCTCTCTCTCTCTATCTATCTCGCTCGCTCGCTCTCTCGCTCTCTCCCTCTTCCTCTCTCGCACTTTCTTTCTCGCACTTTCTCTCTTCCTCACTCTTTCTCTCTCTCTTTCTCGCGCGCCCTCTCTCTCTCTCTCTTTCTGTGGTCTACCTCTTCCGTTGCCACCACACCTATCCGCCTTCCCCGCTAAGTAGCGCACGCTTATGTTTACTCGACAGGCTATATAACTGCCCTAAATCTTTACAAGTTTGTTTCATAACTGCGACATCAAGTGG
>NW_014577884.1:23660-25070 GCF_000485595.1 Priapulus caudatus | reverse complement strand
TCTCTCTCTCTCTCTCTCTCTCTCTCTTTCTCTCTCTCTCTCTCTCTCTCTCTCTCTCTCTCTCTCTCTGTCTGCCCCACTGAGACGCGCCGTATTGCACCAGATTCTGTCTTGATGACTCACTGTTCCTAATTACATTCGAGTTGTCTCTGCCGCGTGAGAAGGAACACCGGTGTTGTCTGAGATCTGGCCTATATATATATATATATCAAGAGTATATAATAGAGATGGGTTATACATATAGAGAGACATACATCTCTATTATGTACTCTTGATATATATATATATATATATAGGCCCCTGTATATGCATGTATATGTGGGCGCGCGGGGTGTGTACGAGCGTGCGCGTGAATGTGCTTTTAATATTCAACATTGCCACTGCCATGACACGGTTGAGTTGGCCAGGGCTTTAGTCGAATTCCTGCTCGGCTCCTGGCAGATTTCATGTAATTGTAGGTGGTAACGGTTTGTTGCCTTACGACCACTTACTCGTAGGCAGGCTGTTATGGGGTGCTGGTTACGTTTACTCGCACGGTGACTGCGGGGTTGGCACCGGTGCACAGTTTAATAGCTGAGGGTTCCATCGCCTTTTCTGCCACGCGTCTCCATTTTGAATCGTCGCGGCAGACGTGATTGATAGGTAGCTGTAGCCAATCGTTGTCGTGATAGGACGTTCTAAACGCACCCGGCAGATAGGTGCGATATGATATGACTACTAGGCACTTAGGATATGACTACTAGGCACTTAAAAAAAAAACCCTAACCCTAACCCTTAAAAAAAAAAAATTTAATTTAATTTAAAGTGCCTAGTAGTCATATCATATCGAACCTTTCTGCCTTCTGCTTCTAAAGACAATGCTTAGGGACGAAGTGCGGCGAGTTTCGTTGTTTTGGCGGGCACGCGTGGAGAGTGTGTGCCGGAACCGATGTACCATGTCCATGTCCGATTCCCTCGTTCATGCGGACAGGGCATTTACGTTACTAAGTAATGGATCCACCTCAACAGCACTTGCTGCATCTCTCTCTCTCTCTCTCTCTCTCTCTCTCTCTCTCTCTCTCTCTCTCTCTCTTTCTTTCTCCCCCTGCGGGTAACACAGTCAGTCTTTATGCTGCTTAGTCTTTATGTGTGGCCAGCAGCCGCCGCCTATCGCAGCTATTATATGCTGCTATTATGCTAACAGGCTTTTTCGCTGCTAAACATATGTAGTGGCTCACACAGTAGGCTGCACAAGTAGAAAGCCCGCCTGATACGTACTGCTGCTACTGCTGCATGCATGCACGCACGAGAGAGAGAGCGAGGATGAGAGTGAGCACGAGAGAGGGGAGAGGGAGAGCGAGAGACAGATAGACAGAGAGAGAGAGACAGATAGACAGAGAGAGAGAGACAGATAGACAGAGAGAGAGAGAC
>NW_014577884.1:6973-22886 GCF_000485595.1 Priapulus caudatus | reverse complement strand
ATATATACATATATATATATATATACATATATATATATATACATGTATATATGATTATATATATATATATATATATACATATATATAGCGTGTTGTGAGACAGACGCGCTTAGATGCATTTCTTGCAGACGGAAAGAAACGTTGCGTCAACATTCTACAACAGCCGCTTCCGTGCGTGCGTGCGTGCGTGCGTGCGTGCGTGCGTGCGTGCGTGTGTGCGTGCGTGCTACCCTGGGATAGTTTTACACGCACGCACGGAGATCTAAATGTCTTACCATGCACACAGTCGCTGATGACTCAGCCACGCGTCCGAGTCGGTGTCTGTGTGTGCGCACGTGTGTGTGTGTGTGTGCACGTGTGCGTGCGTGCGTGCGTGTTTTCGTAAGGTCTGTTTTCTCAGATAATACTCGTGAAGTATAACAGCGTTGATCACGAATACCACGGCAGCTAATGCAAGGTTAATGTAATGTCACACAAACATCGATGAGTGTGGATGAGGAGGGGGAAGGGGGAATACGGGGTTGGGGTGGGGGTGATCTGTGGAGGATTATGAGGAGGGGGAGGGGCGGGATGTACGGGGTTGGGGTTGCGGTGATATGTGGGGGCTATGAGGAGGGGAGTACGGCTTGGGGTGGGGGTGATCGGTGGGGGGGGATGAGATGAGGAGGGGGGGTTGGGGTGGGTGGTTGATCCGTCGGAGGAGGATGAGCGAGCGGGGTTGGGGTGGGTGATCCGCTGGAGGATGAGGAGGGGGGAAGGGGCCGTTGGCGGTGGGGTGATCGTGGCGAGGATGAGGAGCGGGGAAGGGGGTTGGGGGGGGATGATCTGTGGAGGATTGATTGAGGAGCGGGGATTTGGGGGTTGGGGGGGGGGGGTGCATCGCTGGAGGGGAGTGAGGAGGAGGAAGGGGAATACGGAACCTGGTAATTGCCACGCGGCGAGCAGTGTAACCACTTCACACCTGACCTCGTTATGAAATACCGGACGGCTCATTAACTCTAGAGATTAGTATCTAACTAGTTGCCTGGTTCAAGATTTCGGAGATGTTGACGTGGGCGTGGTATTACATATATATTGTATATCATATATATATATATATATATATGATATATACATATAATTTGTGTATCGCTGCCGCATATATATGTCTGATATGAATTATGCAGAGTCCAGCGAAATGCCTTTCAGTTCTGAATGCGCGCCGTAGATTTCTCATTTCCTATAACGCTGCCCTCTCTCGTTTTTCGTCATTCATCTTTTAACGCAAAATGTTAAAAAGTTTTAGACAGGGTGGGAGACGAAGTTGATGATTCGTGACGTTACGTGACAGCTCTCCGGCGTGCGTGTGCGCGTGGGCGTGCGCGCGTGTGTAGTGCGCTGTCTGGCCCCCACCCGATACGGGTAGCCAGCAGCATTGTATGTTCGCCCATAGCTTATCTTGACTGCTGTTTGTGCCTCACCTCTCTTCTCTGCCCTATCCTCACAGCCCCGCCGCCAACGAGCGAGATGAAATACAGAAGAAGACCTTCACCACTGGGGTCAACATGCACCTCAAAAAGGTTCGTATATTACTTATTATATATATATTTAGAAGAGATGCTATATATATATAGTTATATATATATATATATATATATCATATTATATATTTATATATATATATATGTATTATACATATACTACGATTATAATGTACTACTGACTGTACCCTTTGCTGACAAACATATACACGGCAACAAACATGAAAACATCATGAATACCCATTATAGTACCCCGTAACAACCCCTACTATATATTAAGTAAACCGTAACACGCTCGCACGCACGTACGCACACACGCACGCGCACGCACGCACACGCACGCGCACACGCGCACGCACGCACGCACGCACGCACGCACGCACACGCACGCACACGCACGCACGCACACACGCACACACACGCACGCACGCACGCACGGACACACAGTATAGCCCATTATAATCGCAGGGGTCACTGCTTACGTGGTAGCTGATAGCACTTAATTATGCAACAGTAGCACCATCATCACCACCATCATCATCATAATCATCATCAGCATCAGCAGCAGCAGCGGCGGCCGGGGGGGGGCGCGCGGCACGATAGGTACAGGTACAGGTGTATGACGTCATTAATTACATGGGGGCTAGGTAACCGCTTAGGTTAAGCTCATTAAGGCCAGGTATACATAGATCAAAGCAAGCGGAGCTGGGTCAGCGCTGACCGCATGTGGCGGGTCGTGTAGTAGTGCAGTCACCCGTGCGCAGCCAGCGGCAATGCTGCACGTCAATGCTATATATATATATATACTGGTGTGTGTGTGTGTGTGTGTGTGTGTGTGCGTGCGTGCGTGCGTGCGTGCGTGCGTGCGTGCGTGCGTGCGTGCGTGTGCGTGTGTGTGCGTATACGTGTGCGTGCGTGCGTGCGCGTGTGTGCGTGCGTGTGCGTGTGTGTGCGTACGTGTGTGTGCGTGCGTACGTGTGTGTGCGTGCGTGCGTGCGTGCGTGCGCGTGTGCGCGTGCGTGTGTGTGTGTATGCGTACGTGTGTGTGTGTGTGTGTGTGTGCGTGCGTGCGTGCGTGCGTGCGTGCGTGCGTGCGTGCGTTCCCGCGCACGTGTGTGGAAGCAAAGCAGTACAGCGTAAGGGAAGCAGGGACAGCAGAAGAATCCAGTCTTCGACCGTACCATCGCGGTATCGACCTTCCCACCTGTACGGGCGTCAGGGAGACTACGGTGCGGCAGTCGACGGCAGAGGGCGCTGATCGTTGCGTATCATTGACGCTGTCTCCAGGGTTGCTGGGCTGGGCCACCAAGCTCGCACTGCGATATGTAGCATGCATTGATTCTCACCAAGCTTGCACTGCGATATATAGCATGCATTCTTATCCCGTCGCCCGGCTGGTCATCGGTAGATGAGTGATCACCAGCAGACAATGGAAGACCTTTGCGTGGAGCCTTTAGCTATGGGAGACCGCAGACACGCATTTACGCTTATGCTTGACTGCCATATTAATTATATATGTGCGGGGGCGTGTGGGCGTGCGTGTATGTGCGTGCGTACGTGTGTGGGTGCGTGAGTGCGTGCGTGTCCATGCATGTGTGTGTAAACACGCACACACACGCACGAACACACTTACACACACAATACGTACACACACACACTTAGACGTACTTCCGCAACAAACAATAATTGTTCCTGAACTCTCCCAGTTAATGAACATACTGGATGTTCATGAACTCTCACGATCATCCACACCCGTGCTCTGACAGCCTCTGGGAACATTCACCACACACCTGCAATAGAGCTAGCATAGTAAGCATACGATAGAGAAGGGAACATCATGTGTGTATAGAGGGAAGGGAACATCATGGGTGTATAGACGGAAGGGAACATCATAGGTGTATAGAGGGAAGGGAACATCATGGGTGTATAGAGGGAAGGGAACATCATGGGTGTATAGAGGGAAGGGAACATCATGTGTGTATAGAGGGAAGGGAACATCATGGGTGTATAGAGGGAAGGGAATCCATGGCGTGTATATGAAGGGAGGAACATCATGGCGTGTGATAGAGGGAACGCGGCAGACATCGTATGGGTGTATAGAGGGAAGCGGAACGATCATGGCGTGTATAGTGGGGATCGAGAACATCAATGGTGTATAGAGGCCGAAGGCGAACATCATGGGTGTAAGAGGAAGGGAACATCGATGGGTGTATTAGAGGGAAGGGAAGATCATGGGTGTATAGGAAGGAAGGGAACATCAATGGGTGTATAGCTGGGAGAGAACATCTGGTTTATAGAGGGAGGCGAACATCATGGGGTGTATAGAGGAATGGGAACATCATGGGTGTATAGCAGGGAAGGGAACATCATGGCGTGTATAGAGGCGAGGGAAACATCATGGGTGTATAGAGGGAAGGGAAACATCATGGGTGTATAGAGGGAAAAAAGCGAACATCATGGCGTGGCTATAGTGGGCGGCAGAGAACATCATGGGTGTATATAGGGGAAGCGCGAACATCCATGGGTGTATAGAGGGGAAGGGAACATACGATGGGTGTATAGAGGGAAAGGAACATCGATTGAGTGTTGTATAGAGGGAAAAGGGAAACTCGATGGGTTGCATTAGTGGGAAAGGGAACGATCATGTGTGTATTCAGAGGGAACGGGAACATTCATGGCGTGTATATAGAGGGAGGAACATCATGGTGTATAGAGGGAAGGCGAACATCTTATGGTGATATAGAGGCGAAGGGAAAACATCATGTGTGCCCATAGCAGGGAAGCGAACATCATGGCCGTCGGGTATAGAGGGAAAGGAACACAATGGCGTGTATAGAGGGGAAGGAACAATCATGGCGTGTATAGAGGCGAAGGGAACATCATGGGTGTATAGTGGGGATGGAGAACATCGATGGGTTGTATAGAGGAAGGCGAACATCATGGGTGTATAGAGGGAAGGCAACATCATGGGTGCAGTATAGAGGGTAAGGGGGAACATCATGGCAAGTGTACTAGAGGGAAGGGAACAATTATGGGTGTATAGAGGGAAGCGCGAACATCAGTGTGTGTATAGAGGGAGGGAAACATCAGTGTGTGATAGAGGAAGGGAGACATTCATGGTGGATAGAGCGAAGGGGAACATCTGGTGTGCTATAGAGGCGAAGGGAACATTACTATGGGTGTATTAGAGGGAAAGGGAATCATCATGGCTGTATAGAAGGAAGGGAACATCATGTGTGTATAGAGGGAAAGGCCGAACATCATGGGTGTATTAGAGGGAGCGGAACATATGCGGTGTATAGAGGCCGAAGGGAACATCAGGCGTGTATAGAGGGGAATGGGAACATCATTGAGGTGTATAGCAGGGAAGGAACATCATGCGGTGTATAGAGGGAAGAGCCGAACTCATGTGGTGGGTGATGACGGATAGGGAACATCAGTGAGGCTGTATAAGAGTGGGAAGGGGAAACATCATGGCGTGTATGGAGGGAATGGGAACATGCATGGTTTGTATAGAGGAAAGGATACATCTATGGGTGTATAGAGGGAAGGGCAAATCATGTGTTAATAGACGAAGCGGAACGATCTAGGTGTATAGAGGGAAGGAAACATCATGGGTGTATAGTAGGAAAGGGCAACATCTGAATGGGTGTATAGAGGGGAAGGCGCAACATCCTGTGTGTATTAGACGCGAATAGCGAACATCATAGCGTGTATAGAGGGAAGGGAAAAGAAAATCAAAACATATAACATCGTTTCTAATTTTGAATTCATATTATTATAATCAATTTTTCCATTAAAGACTGAGAATACACAATAAAAAATCATATTCTTATCAATGCACAGTAAATAAACATTATAAATATTCCAAAATAACCATCTAACATTATATATCACAATTTGTGCCACAACTTCATTCAAGCCCATAAATCTATATTTTATATATTATATCTAGGATCCCCCAAAGTTCTTAGAATATTCGTCATATATACATATCCCATTCGATAATTTTTTAATTCTATAAGTTCTAATGATAATTTCTTTCTTTTACATCCATTATTATTATAATCAAGCTGTATTTATACATCATTTTCAATATATCCATTAATTGTGAATTCATTAATTAGCAGTTGAATATAATTTTGCATAATTAATTTCATCATTGTTGTCTTCGATCATATCTTAAATAATATCTATCATGGGCGTATGGAGGGAAAGCGGAACTCATCGGTGTATGCGAGGGAAGGGCAACCAATAAAAATCATGTGTGTAGTAGCAGGCGAAGGGAAAGTCATGGGTGTATAGAGCGCGGAAGGGGAACATCATGGCGGGTATAGAGGGAAGCGGAACATCATGTGTGTATAGACGAAGGGAACATCAGATAGGTGTATAGAGGGCAAGGGAACAGTCGATGGGTGTATGGAGCGAAGGGGAACATGCATTGTGTGTATAGAGGGAAGGGAACCAATCATGGCTGTATAGGGGAAAGGGAACCATTCATGGGGTGTATAGAGGGAGGGAACATCATGTGTGTATAGAAGGAAGGGAACATCATGGGTGTTGTATAGAGGGACAGGCGAACATCATGGCGTGTATGAGAGGGGAAGGAACATCAGGGTGTATTAGAGGGAAGGCGAACATCATGTGTGTATAAGACGCCGGAACGAACATCAGTAGGTGTATAAGGGAGGGAAGCATCATGGGTGTTATGGAGCGAAGGGAACATCATTGTGTGTATAGAGGGAAGGAACATCATGCGGTGTATATTTTTTTGAGCGGAAAGGGAACATCGATGGGTGTATAGAGGGAAGCGGAACCATCATGGCCGTGTACTAGAGGAAGGGAAAAATCATGGGTGTATTAGACGGAGAGGCGCAACATCATAGGTTGGATAGACTGGGACAGCAACATCATGAGCGGTGTATGAGGGAAGGGAACATCATGTGTGCTATACGAGCGGAACGGACATCATGGGTGTAGGTAGCAGGGAAGGGACATCATGCGGTGTATAGAGGGAACGCAACATCAATGTGTGTATAGAGGAAGCGAACATCATTGTGTGTATTAGAGGGAAACATTCATGTGATGTATAGAGGAAGGAACATCATGGGTGCTAGGGGGAAGCGTCTGCTAGGCGACTGACGCGACGAGGCAGACGCCGGTCCTACTTGACATAAGCAACTTTTCACATCGACGTCAGCAGCGAAAACGAGTTCCACGATCGAGGTTACCTACTTCGATGTCCGTCGCTGCGTGGGCCGCGCGTGCTTCCTAACCCAACTACTCGCCGTCTTCGTGCGGCGTGGTTCTACGGGATAAGTCGCCGTGAACCGTGCGTGCGTGCGTGCGTGCGTGTGTGTGTCCGTATGCATGTAATGTGCGTAGCACCGCTCAAGCTGCTGCTGCTGCTGCTGCGTGTACATATGTACATATGCTGTGTACATATGCTGAATCTACATATATGTACATTCCACCAGGAATGAAATAAAACTATTTTGTTTTCTAAGCACTCCTGATTTATACTAATATACGGTTTATATCTAGTACATGTACAATTACGAGTTATGTGCAATACCGTAGTATGCAAATAACATTAAGTTAACATCGAGCGCAGATGTAGCAGCATCAGTGTTAACATATGGCATATCATACCGACATACACATGATGTAAACCTAACTACTATAGTGTATCATAGAGTTGCGTCTTGTGATACCGATGTGACCTCGAGTTGTTATGCCTCCAGCCAGAGAATTGGATATAAATATAATAGTAACCCACTACGTGGTAACCATAATTGTAGCAAACCAGTACGTGGTAACCATAATTATAGTAAACCAGTACGTGGTAACCAGAATGATAGTAAACCAGTACGTGGTAACCAGAATGATAGTAAACCAGTACGTGGTAACCAGAATGATAGTAAACCAGTACGTGGGTAACAGAATGCCATTAGTAAACGCCGATTAAACGTGTGGTATACCAGAAATGATAGTAAAAAGCCAGTACGTGGTAACCATAATTATAGTAAGCATAGGTAAGTGTATCTTTCACACTACCATGAGAGACAGCGCTAAGATGTGGCGTGGGTGGGGTCGGGGAAGGGGGGGGGTTACGATGTGTGATCTATCTCTCTGTAACTGTACCTATACGCGCATATACAGCCTCGATATCCGCGTGCGCTCCGACACTGCCCTGAAGCCCTCCCCACAGACCAGTTTCTGTCGATATAAGAAGCAGCAGTAACAGCATGCAGCCCAGCATTGCTGATATGGACTGTGGGACAAACTGCAGCCGTGATAAAACGCGCGAAGCGCGAACAGCGCCCACCTGTGGCGCCATCTATGACAACGCTGCTGCCCTATATTAGAATACTCTATTCACGAGGGCCTTTGGAGATAGGATCAAGCCGTTAGATATCGCGTCAATCAGCAGTTCTGGCCATTGCAGAAGGTTCTTTCGGCTTTGCCGTAGGCGCGCGATAAATTCCAAATACTCGTTTTTGTTGCTTTGTGGCTCGGCCTGCGCTGTGTGCTTTGCGGGCATATAAAAATAATCTTTCCCTGTTTCGCTGATTTATGCCTTCTGGACCATTAATTTGGAAGTTATCGCCACCATTAGATGCGCTTCGAGTCCATCTACGTAGCATTTTCAAGTTTTTTATAAAAAAACGCTCGGCTGCAGGACCTGACTGCCCTGCGCGGCGGTGACACAGTTCGACACGGCTAGCCGATAACTCACTTCAGTGGCCCTGTAGCCAACGATGAGTTCGCTGATTGTGAGGTCGCGTAGCCGTGCCTAGCCTGCTCGTCACTGCCGCATGAACTTTGAGCGATTAAGCCTCCAATAGCTGACTGTTCTGATTGTTTCCCATTATGGATGTGAGGATGTTCCAGCATTCTGCTTTGACTCAGATAGCCTGGCACGATTAAGACGTGCTATTACATTCCAACACCTTACGGCCTAGGAATACTTGCTATTACTACAAGTACATGTTTACAATAATTACTACTAAGCTACTATAACTAGTAGTAGTAGTTACTACGAAGTTACCTGTACTGAGTACTAGTAATACTCAGGACCGCACGAGCTGAATAGCTATAGTAATAGTAATAATGCACTAACGGCTGTTACTAGCTAAGTTAACTTTACTAATAATTTGACGAACCCTTAACCTATTATATTGCATTATAATATTAGATTATATTGATGTAAATACATTGGTTTGATTCCCCATGCCATACATTGGGGGCCCATATGAATATTGGGAAGCCGATGTTCTGCTATCTTGAACCAATAGCTACTTACTAAGACTACTTACGACTAGCCAAGAAACGCCTCTTTGCTGAGGCGTTAGAATACCCACTAGGGCTATACTAGACACACAGGCCTTTGAAGCGTTTCAATATATAATGCTAACTTAAATACGAAATCTATTTACTACGAAATTGCTTAATGTTTCTAGTATTTAAGGCCTACTCTGTTTCAGAAGGTTTTCGACGAGGTGCAAAAGGCCTATATATAGACTAAGGCACTCGCTCCCACCTCGATTGCCATTGACGTGACTAAGGTAAGTCGAGAGGGTGCGAGCAGAGTGCAGTCTATGGGCTATAGGCCGCGGGGCAGGCGGCGACTGCTTTCCAACTCCCGCTACGCCAGCCTCGCCATCTGGAAAACGTTGCAAAAACGTTGCCTCAAGCGTTGGGCGCGCGAAGCAGGCCGCCGGTAGGTGTATTTCACTGATTCTAGACACCTGTTTCCATTACTGCCGGCAAGGTTCCCCGAATGTCAGACTTCGACTTCTTTCTGTGAATTTTCGCGTGACACCGAGCTCGGTTACGAACAGATTACTCCGGTTACAGTTTTTATAACATAGTAACAACTGTTCACGACTCCAAATCTCTACCCTCTGCCTGTCCCCCACTAAAATTTGCGGATCTGTTCGCTGGCCAGCTCATGGATCGATCCGTGGCCCGCATGATTCGGCGCACGGATTCCATAGCCTGCACAGCGCTGCATACTGTCGTAGGAGCGTTCCCGCGGCTCGGCGTGCGCCTTGCCGCGGAATGCGCGCCAAACATCTGCGCATTATAGCGCTTGCGTAATCAACACTCCTGCGGCAACGCTTCTCTAGTATCCCGTCTCATCTGGATTAGGATTTCTGGTCGCAGTTGTACATGATTGATGTTGATCTTCATTCGCTTGGCTGTATGAGGGAGAGAGACGTTTGGAATCGCCGTAGGCAGCAAGCACCACCGCCGCGCAGATATGCCTGGAAATAAACCAGCAAGAGAGAGACATTAACATAGAGTGTACTGTATGTACTTCACGTGTGTAGAGGTCACGAGCCTTGAGTGATCAATGTAGCAAATAATAGCCAACAATGTAGCCAGGATATAAACCAACTAATGCCTGTTAGCAAATTATTAGCCAACAATGAAGCAAATATAGCAAACAATGTAGCGATATAGCCAACAATGAGCAAAATATAGCCAACAATGTAGCAGATATAGCCAACAATGTAGCAAATATTAGCCAACAATGTAGCAGATATAGCCAACAATGTAGCAAATATTAGCCAACAATGTAGCAAATATAGCCTACAATGTAGCAATATTAGCCAACAATGTAGCAATATAGCCTACAATGTGCAATCTGTAGTAAAATGCTGGCGTACCTATTAGCGGATGGATTCATTGAACCATGGATTAATTAATTATACCAGCTTCAACAAATGATCGTGGATTTGTGCTTTTCTAGGTTATAACGAACAGGGATCTAGTTGTTGCGGTAACGTGACCCGATATCCGGTACTGGGCATGTCTTCGATCTTAAATGACCAGCATGTACTTTAACACGCGTTCTTTAAAACTCCGTTAAAAAGGATAATAGCCTAGTGATGTATTCGCGCTCTTTAAATTCCAGGTTGGCAGTGATGAGAACAAGAAATTATTTAATGGTGGCCTGAAGGGGTTGTGATTGATAATGGCGGGAAAACGGAGCTTTTAAAAGGATCAATAAACCGCGTGGTTAGGAATTAAAAGTAGTCGTGTACGGGTTGCAGTTTTTTTACTGTGTCGACAGGGGGTCAGAGGTGGAAGTAATGTTTTTCCCCCCTATAGGTTTAAAACACGCTTCTCGTCGGAGAACTGGTTTTCCGAGAGCGTGCGTTTTTTACACGAGGCCGCCGACTGTATATTATTTTTTCCTTGTCGGTGGTGCAGGCGGAGGCTGCGAATTAGCTGCGATGGGGAGGGGAAGGGCGGAGAAATCTACCCAGCTGCGTCTTTCTTTCCAGAGGAAGGCCAGGGAACCCCCGGCGCGACCTGCTGCAGTTGTTAGTTAGGCCAGGAGAGGAGGAGGGGTGGTGAGGCGAGGCGGAGGGAAGTGGGGGAGAGACGGAGGGAGGGAGGAGAGCGGGAGGGAGAGGGCGGTGCGGGCGCGGCCGGTTAGGGGGATCGGCACGGGATACGAAGAATTCTACCCCGCGCTATAATAATATACCTAAGATGTGGAAATGGGAGCGACCACACTGTCTATCAGCGAGGTATTGGCGCGGCTACGGCTTAGACAGTACATCGGAGAACTCGCTCGGCTGGTCCCACACCCTAATCGCCTCAAGGCATGGCAGCGGCAGATCATCACGAAGAAGTGAAGGACGAGAGATGAAGAGAGGAGACGAGAGAAGAGAGAAGAGAAGAGAGAGGACAGGAGGACGATGAGAGAGCGAGGAGAAAAGAGAGAGAGGAGAGAGGAGAGAGGAGAGAGAGAGAGATGAGAAAGAGAGAGAGAGAGAGATGAGAAGAGAGAGAGAGAGAGATGAGAGAGAGAGATGAGAGAGAAGAGATGGCTAGAGAGAGAGAGAGGAGAGCAGAACCTGACGAGGAGAGAAGAGAGAGAGAGAGAGACCGCGAGAGAGGCGAGGGCAGTGCTTATCATTGCCACACATCACGCGCCAGTCCCCGTCTCCATAGGGGTGGGCGCTCTCCGCACCAGCACTGTCTCCACTAGGGCGGCGCTCCCACCCAGCACCGTCTCCACTAGGGGGCGCCTCGCACCAGCACACGTCTTCACTACGGGGCCGCTCCCACCAGCACCGTCTCCAATAGGGGGCGCTCCACCCAGCACCATCTCCACGAGGCGGGCGGCTCCCACCCAGCCACCGTTCTCACTAGGGGGCCTGCCACCCAGCCCGCGTGCACAGGAGGGGATGCTGGCAGCAACATGGTCGGCTCTACAACTGTAATCATTACGTACATATCAGGTGAGTGACTAAGAACATTGTTTTCTATTGCACTCCGTGCTTACTTATTATTGCAACACAGAGAAAGGTTGAGCATATTTGCATAGAACTTGTCTACAATCATTAGGTATTAACACATATTTTAATGTATTTTTAAAAATTACTGTACGACTAAAAGATTTCTGGCAACACCCCCCCCCTATCCCCACACACACCCACACCAGGCGCGCAAGTATTAACGTCTATTACTATACGCTAACTAATATAACATTAATATAGATAATATAATTAAGTATAATAACTGTAACGTTCATCTAACTGTGTATAATTATGTGCTTTTCGAATGGCAGCGAATCTGCAGCAGGCGTGTTTTACTCCAGCCGCCAAGACCATACACGCAAAGACGCCACTACGGCGCACGCACGCACGTACCACATATAAACTACGCTGTAGTCGTACAGGCGGATCTAGGTGGCGGTGTCCGGGCGCGTCCGACCTCCCCCTATTAATTTCAAAGGCCACTAAAAATTACTGCTTCAGATGCCTCTCAGAAAGCACCATTTTTTTTTTTTTAATTGCGGGAGCGTCAACTCCCCCCCCCTATTATGTATGTCTAGAGAGTAGATAATAAACACAAGACTGAGACACCCATTCCCGCATTTTAACGATTTTTCTCGATCAAAATTTCTCACCCAATAAAGAAGGCAAGTGTATACGTTCCTACAGCTTATATGACCACTAAATCACTCACCTTCGTGGTACTGATATTCGTTTTACATTATTTTTAGGTATTGCTGTAAATCGTAATCTTGCACGCAGCTGATAATCTCGCCACGATTACCGCCTAAAATGGCGGCCTATTGTGCTTATTAATCTACTCTTATGTATGTACATCTAGCTATATTCTTATACATCTACTGTACATGATGTACTCTATTAGTGTACTCTTGATGTATATTTCATACACAGGGTGGCCTCACCATCCCCGACAGGTGAGGCTGGATGCGGTCACTTGCTGCTCCGTATAGGCGCGGTATGGTCGGCCAAACGTGCTTCGTTCTTTATTTCGCCTCATGTTTGTTCGCGCGGTTAGTACATGCCACCGCGGACGGCGCGGACAACACTCTTCCCAGTGTGTTATAGCTATAGCAGTCGGCTAGTGTGGGAGGAGAACGGGTCAGTGTGTAATACGGTGGTGTGTGTGCGCGTATGTGGTGTGTGGTGTGGTGTGTGTAGTGTGTCGTCCAGTGTGCGCGCGCGCTGTGTGTGGCCTGTGTGAACCGTGTGGGCGCTCCCGCTCTACCCACCTACCACCGCCCCGCCCGCGCGACCCTAACAAGCTCATCCCGCACCGCCACCGACGTAACTCGTGCGTCGCCGTGCGTGCGGCGCATAGGTTGTGTGACGTGTTCGTGAGCTGTGTGTGGTGTGTGTGTGTGTGTGTGTGTGTGTGTGTATGTGTGTGTGTTTGCGCGTACGAGAGAGAGAGAGAGAGAGAGATATGGCCCTCTCTCTGTAACCCCTTGTAATATTAATGCTGCTCCCAGTCCCCTAGGAACTCGCAACATCACAACATGTTCACGTTATTCGAAAAGAAATAGTTAAAAGATTTTTAATAACAGTTAAAATCCCTCGGCTATAGCGCACGTGAGGGGCGGGTGACCATGATTTCGAATGAAGGGTATAGTTGAGGAGGGAGCGCGTAAAAAACCGGACAGGCACAGCTCTGAGGGCCACGTAACATATCGGTATTAAGTTTTAATAGTAATTAGTCGAGGAGGGGACGTTCTTTGACTGCGTGCGCCTCTCTCTGTTGCTGCAGTGAATAATTGAACGCGTTGCTACGTAGTACGGCCGTGTCCGAGTATATATAAGTAATGGGTATTGTGGAGGCATTTATACGTAAGACCCCACCTGTTAGTATGCTGTACTGGCCCAGTAGTGGAATTAAAAGTCACACGGTGGGCATGTAAAAACGGGCGCTTTGCCACGGGAGGTAAATATACACGCACGCACGCACGCACGCACGCACACGCACGCACGCACGAGCTCGTACGCACGCACGCACGCACGAGCTCATACGCACGCACGAACCTGCACGCACGCACGCACGCACGAACGCACGCACACACGCACGCACGCACGCACTCACTCAGGGACGCGCACACTACCGCACGCACACTGCCGTACGCACGAACCCGCACGCACACTACCGCACGCACACTGTCGCACTCACGCTCACTGCCGCACGCGCGCAGACACACGTAGTTGGATGGAGAAGTTGTTCAGGTGACATGGGGCGCGGCCGCACTCGACTGTATTGACCATCGTCGATGACCACTCCGTCATGTTGACGCTCTACTCATGTCCCGTCCTCCCCCTCCCTCACACCCTCATCATCGCACGGAGCCAGCACAACAATACCAGCCCAACAATACAAACCACCCGCTGCTCTTAACGCTCATTCGATCTGGATTCTGTAATCTGTAATCTGCAGTTTTTTTTCTGGCTGGGAAGACGGTTTAGATGAAGATTTAGATTGCTAGTGGTATGACCGGAATGACCTTGCTGTATGCGCCGGGTGTGCGTGCGTGCGCGTGCGTGCGCGTGCGTGTGTGTGTGTGCGTGCGTGTGTGTATGTGTGCGTGCGTGCGAGCGTGAGGTGTCTTGTGCTTATCTTTTTATCTTTTACTTGCAAAAATAGGCAAGGTAGAAAGGTTGGAATCTGCGAACTATAGACGCGCGAGCTTAAGATCATCTTGCCATTTAAATGCCACGCCACACCTTCTCCCTCCCACACCCGTTAGCGAGTAGAAATCATCGTAAGTAAACAGGCAGAGGAATGCATGGACACACGAGGCGACTATCCTCCCCCGCCTCCACCCACACACCTGTCAAGGTTCCTCTCTGTCTCTCTGTCTCTGTCTCTCTCTCAGCGCAGCTCAAATATATAGCTGTATAGTAGTAGCTGATGGTCAAACAGACAAGCACACGTCACTCATCGAACATTTCCCATCAATGGACGCCATTGTTTGCGTCCGATTCCTAGACCGACTACGGTTAAAAGTTCCCGCGGCTGTCGCCTAGAAGGATGATGCCGACAACGACGTATAGAGCCAGTCTATATACTGACATATATTATTATATTATATATATAATATATATAGGCCTATTATGTATATGAGATATAGGAGATCGCTGATATAATATGAGAAATGTAGGCTGTAGACAGACACCATAGTTCCCCACGGATGGCACCCGCAGGGGTGAGCTTCATTCTCAACGACTTGCGGAGTCAGTCTATGTAGCGGACACGGGGGGGGGGAGGACTCCGCCCAAGGTTCATAATCTCGGACGATCAGCGTGTGAATCACATACAATGTTGTGAACAACACCGAGCTCTCAGTTCACGTTACCTTCACGCGGGGGTGGAGGCCGTGGCGCAATGCTGTGGATGGACGGTGGAGGGAAGGGGAAGGGGAGGGGAGGGGAAGGTTGCAAAGATGAGTCGGCTATCGTTACCTTCACCCGGGGGGGGCAATGTTGTAGATGGACGGTGGAGGGAAGGAAGGGGGAGGGGAGGGGAGGAGAAGGTTAGAGAGATGAGTTTGGCTATCTATTGGCAAAATATTGAGATAACTGTCACAATATTTGAGGCGCGTTTGACGCTGGCGGTAATCGCACCGACAAGGATGGAGCGCGGCAAGGTTGCAGCGCGGATTGAGCGCGCGCGTGCGTGTATGTGCGTGCGTGCGTGTTGCGCGCGTGTGCGTGTATGTGCGTGCGTGCGCGCGTGCGTGCATGGGCGTGCGTGCATGCGAAGACAAATATGGCGTGGAAACGTTGAAATCTGTCGACATTTCTTGCACGCCTGTGTGCGCGCGAGCGCGTGCGTGTGCGTGCGTGTGCGTGTGTGCGTGCGTGCGCGCGTACGTCGTTCCCTGTAACAAGCTAAAGCAGTGGTCGACAATTCGACTAAAGACCAATAACGGTGGGATCGATTAACGGATAACGGAACAGAACATTGTAACGCAACGACACGGAACGGAACATTGTAACGCAACGACACGGAACGGAACATTGTAACGCAACGACACGGAACGGAACATTGTAACGCAACGACACGGAACGGAACATTGTAACGCAACGACA
>NW_014577884.1:4492-5707 GCF_000485595.1 Priapulus caudatus | reverse complement strand
ACACACACACACACACACACACACGTACGCACGCACGCGCACCAACGTCTGTCTCTACGCTAAGTCGACACACTATGCATGGTTACAGTTACGGTTTCCGTAGGCACTGTGAAGGGGGCCGTGCAGCATTTGTGAAGTCCGATAATAGCCATTGTTGTGAAGAGGGATTATTTGCGCCTGTATGGCGCGGTGATGGGACGTGAGAGAGGAAGGCTTAGCTATGCCCCAGCTACGTAGATGATGTGTAAATGACAATACGATTATGATTGTGTGGTTATAGTTACCCGTGCGTGCGTGCGTGCGTGCGTGCGTGCGTGCGTGCGTGCGTCAGTGTGTCCAGCCGACGCGCCTATCGCTCACGTGCATGCCTGACATAAATCATTGCGTGTCTTTCAAATAAAGATTTTCGACCTACTTGTGCCGCCGTTTGGAAAAACGACCGCTTTTCTAGAGCAGGGGAATAAAAAAGGCTACATATATAGCGTTGAACAACAAACGAGAGCGTGCGTGCCTCGCGTGTGTATATATGCTAGCGGGAAGATGACTTATTCACACGGCATTTGGCGAAGTACAAAGGAAGCAAATCTGTCAGCTGCAGAATTGTGGCGATACGTGGGCGAGTAATGATGACGGATGGGTGTTGCTAGGTGATTTCACACCGCTCGTCTGCTTGTTAAAACTCATGCTAGGCCCCGGAAAGTTGCCGGAAAGCCGGAGTGCCGGAATGTTTCTGGGATTTTGGTGTAATGTTGCTGGAACTTTTCTGGAATGTTGCTGTAACGTTGCTGTAACGTTGCCGGAACGTTGCTGGAATGTTGTTGAAAGGTTACCGGAACGTTTCTGAAACGTTGCTGTATTGATATCGGAATGGGTAGCTGAAATGTTACCGAAATGTTGCTAGAACGTTGCGGGAATGTTGCTGTAATGTTGCTTGAATGTTGCCGGTACGTTACTGAAACATGCGCAACTGGAGCACTCGGAGAGCGCAGACCTCCGCCAAGGCAGCTGAATTCTCTCACTGAAAATTTTTATTAATTAATTAATTAATTAAGTGAAAAAATTTATTAATTAATTGGATCCGGATCACCACCAAAATGTAATCAATTCTAAGTTACCCCATTTCTGACCTATCCTGAAAAATTTTATTCATTAATTAATTAGTTAATTAATTAATTGGATCCGGATCACCACCAAAATGTAATCAATTCTAAGTTA
>NW_014577884.1:0-3666 GCF_000485595.1 Priapulus caudatus | reverse complement strand
TAGTTCACGGTCACATAAGAAAAGCAGTCACGATTAAGTATTTGTGAAGCGTGAGTACGTATAGGGTTAAACCTGCCAGACGTTGATCTGGGAGCGGTTTGACGGCTATACCCTATAGTAAACACAGAGTAGTAGATTTCCCCACGACGGCCATTGTTGCATTTTCCGGTACCTATTTAGAATTCAGCTTTCGAACATTATCCTTATCTTAACGACCTTGTGCGTTTTGCGCTATTTATGAAACACACCACAGTGCCTTTAGTGTTATTCGTCAAGTAAATAGAGTCATGGATAAGTAAACACTTAATTGCGATGGTGTAAGGTATGATGAAATGAATGTTGCATGAGGTGGGAAGTGAAAGCATACTAGTATTTATGTTGTCTCGGCATTGTGACTGCCAGCTATAAGTACGTTTAATGTACAAATTAGTGTGACGTATAAGATGTAAGGTGTAAGGTATAATTAAGGTATACAATGTAAGGTGTAGGATATAAGATGTAAGGTGTAAGTACAAGGTATATAATGTAAGCTAGGTGTAAGGTATAAGGTATTCAATGTAAGCTAGGTGTAAGGTATAAGGTATACAATGTAAGGTGTAGGATATAAGGTGTGAGGTGTGAGTATAAGGTATTAAGGTATTAAGGTGGGGGGTACAAGGTGTGAGATGTGAGTATATATGAGTATATGGTATAAGGTATAAGTATAAGGTATAAGGTGTGAGTATATGAGTATATGGTATAAGGTATATGGTATATGGTATAATGTATATATATATTTATTTATTTATTTATGTGTGTTACAGTGTGACTGCCGGGTGGACGATCTGTATGAAGACCTTAGGAATGGACACAGTCTCATCATGCTCATCCAGGTGCTGTCAGGAGACCAGCTGGTGAGTACCACACACATGCGGCAGACTGAGACTGATGCTGAGATTGAGACAGAGTCAGAGGTGTAGACTGAGGCTTAGACTGAAGCCTAGCCTGAGACTGATACCAAGAGCTAGACGATAACCGAAGCCAAGGCCTATGTCAGAACCATAGAAATAACGTGCTAGTGAGATGTATACTAGATAGGCGTGTTTCTATATCTATATATTTCTATGGCCTGAACGAACCCAGACTAATGCTTCTGGAGAATAAACTCAGACCTGGGGTGAGTCTGAGAGAAGTTCAAGCTGAGACCTAAATTGAGACTTGCACTGAGACTGAGACTGAGACTAACATAGACTGAGATTGATTCTGAGACTGACATAAACTAGGACTGAGCCCTTATACTTGATATAGACTGAGACAGAGGCCCGGATAGTTGATGTTTGTGTAGCCAAGCTATAGACGACGCACTAGAATCATGATTTATTGTAATCCAAAAGCAGATGGCCGATCCAAAGCAGACAGTCAAAACATGATCGGCTAGAAAACAAATTCAAAACCTGCCACAACAACGCAATTGTTTTTCGTCGATTAATAACATACGTACGTGAGCGCAAAATCCACACAGGAAATCCCTCACTAAATAACACACCCCCCCCTCGCCCCACCGCCATCTCCCCCTCGCGTGCTAACTCTAGACTTGCGAAGACGCGCATCCACGCACTCGATTCCCTACGCGAAATTCCGTGGCCGCAAAACCGCAGACGAGCGATCATTTCTCAATAGCCTTCAGATAATAATATAACTCTTAACGATCAACCACTGTTAGCCTGACCCGCAAGTCCCCGTTGCTGCGTCGACGAGGGGGTGCGTGATGGAGCAGCGTCGACGTGCGGTGTCAGTCTAGGAAACGGCATCCTGGCGTGGGTTTTGCACGCTGCCGATGAGGGCCGCTGGGCAGGGTGGTGTGTGCGGCCGGAGACGTGCGGGGCGCGGTGACCGCCCGCAGGTAATATAGATTAATCGCACTGTTAATGGATGAGTCAATCGCCCACGCGCTCTCACCTGGGCTAACGACCTGAGGCGCGGACCTCTGGCGAGAATGTAAGCGAAGACACTAGCTAGATGTACAGGCGACGACACAACGAGGACACATAGCGAGACCACCACAGCGCGACACTAGCTAGCATGTAAGGCGAGACACAGCGAGATCACAAGCGAGACACTAAAGCGAGACACTAGCTGGAGATGTAAGCGAAACTTGCACCACAAGCGAGATGTAAGCGAGACACTCCCAGCTTAGAGTGTAAGCGAGACACTAGCAGAGATGTAAGCGAAGACACTAACCGAGACACAAAAGCGAGACACTAGCTAAGATTGAAGCGAGACACACCGCACCAACCAAGGCGAGACAGCCGCTAGCTAGATGTAAGCGAGACACAGAGTCGAGACACAAGCGAAGGACAACTAGCGAGATGATAGGCGAGACAGGCTAGGCTGAGATGTGGAGCGAGACACGAGGCGCAGAATGTAAGCGAGGACAACATAGCTAGATGGTAAGGCGAGACACTAGTGGAGATGTACGAGCCGGAGAGCACCTAGCGAGACAACAAGCGAGGACGAGCTAGCGAGGATGTAAGCAGAGACACTAGCGCAGACACAAGCGAGATGTAAGCGAGACACTAGCGAGATGTACAGCGAGACACAGAGCGAGATCGTAAGGCCGAAAAACTACTAGCTAAGATTTACAGCGAGACACCTAGCGAGATGTAAGCCGAGACACCTAGCGAGATGTAAGCAGACCACAAGCGCACCGATGTAAGCGCGACCGTCTGCGAGATGTAAGCAAGACACCTAGCTAGATGTAAGCGAGCACACCTAGCGAGACACAACGAGACACTCCCAGCGAGGATGTAAAGCGAGTACACTACGGAGATGTAAGCGAGACACAAAGGGCGAGACTGTAAGCGAGACACTAGCGAGATGTAAGCGAGGACACAACGAGATGTAAGCGAGACACTAGGCGAGATGTAACCGCGAACACAGTAGCGGATGTAAGCGCGACTTCTGCGAGATGTATAGCAAGAACAACTAGCTAGATGTAAGCGAGACACCCAAGCGAGACACAAGCGAGACCCAATACTAGATGTAAGCGAGACACAACAACGAGCGACAAGCGAGAGCCAGCTAGGCGAGATGTAAGGCGAGACACTACGATGATGTAAGCGAGACACCTACGAGAATGTAAGCGAGAACAGCTAGGCTAGTATTAAAGCGAGAACAAGCGAGATGTAAGCGAGACACTACTAGATGTAAGACGAGACACTAGCGAGATGTAAGTGAGACACCCAAGGCGAGACACGTCAAGCCTAGAGCACTCAGCATACGATGTAAGCGACGACACAAGCGAGACAACTAGCGAGACTGTAAGCGAGACACTAACCAGCGAATAAGCGAGACACAAGCGAGATTGTAAGTCGCAGACGACCTAGCTAGATGTAAAGGCCCAGTCATCACATACACACGCAACGGCCCGCGCACACCTGAAAATTCAATCAAAAAAATGGAAACATAGATCACTGCGTCGTTGTGCCCACCAAAACTTTGTCAGGAATTTGGGAGAAGCTAGCGAGTTGCGACACGGGCTTCGCCAACACTCTGCTCGAAACGAATGCACAGCGTGGTTGCTAGCCCGCGCTGCGCGTATACAGGGCGCATACAGAGCGTATATCAGAGCAGCACCATGTTAAAAAATCCAACGAATGCCACACGCGTGTTGCTACGCACGGAACG
>NW_014577883.1:154895-158065 GCF_000485595.1 Priapulus caudatus | reverse complement strand
ATTATTAATTAATAATTATGATGATAACGATTAGGTTGGCGTGTCGTCAGTGTGTGGTGTAGGAGCACCGGCGACGGCTTGATGTGTGGCAGAGGCTACGGCATAGTTCATACCGACCGTCAACTAGCTTTGGTACTCGTCAACTGTTGCTGCGCTGGCATCAGTTATCTGGCCGGTTAGTGCCAGGGTTAGTGCGGGAATTAATGGGTATTAGTGCCAGGGTTAGTGCGGGAATTAATGGGTGTTAGTGCGGGTATTAATGGGTGTTAGTGACAGGGTTAGTGCGGGTATTAATGGGTATTAGTGACAGGGTTAGTGCGGGTATTAGTGCAAGTATTAATGGGTGTTAGTGCCAGGGTTAGTGCGGGAATTAATGGGTATTAGTGCCAGGGTTAGTGCGGGAATTAATGGGTATTAGTGCCAGGGTTAGTGCGATAATTAATGGGCATTAGTGCCAGGGTTAGTGCGGGTATTAGCGAGTGCTAGAGTGGGTCAAGGGAAAAATTACTTTTTTTTTCACGGGAGCTCTTTTTCAAGTCTGTGGAAAATATAGCTCTCGTCAAATTTTTTTTACGGGAGCCATTTTGAGCCTCACGGGAGCGATTTCGGAGGTTTGAGGAGCGAATCGCTCATCGCTCCCGTGTATTTTTACCCTGGAGTGGGTGTTAGTGAGTATTAGTGCGGGTGTTAGAGCGTGGATTAGAGTCTGGGTTATTAGTACAATCACCGAAGCGTTGCTTACGTTTGATGGGCACCCCTCTACGCAGGCTCACCAACTGACCTCCTTTCAGTTCCAGCTGTAAAGGAGCAACCCTGACGACTGGTCTCATCACAGATGGCGCCACGGTCGGCGACGGCTCGGCGCGAGTCGCCGTGGAGACGGTTGTCAACGCGGCCGAGGTAGAGTCGGTGTGCGCGAGCGCGGCCGAAGGCACCGCCATCGTCGGCATGACAACCGACTTGACGGGCGGCGGCGCGGTCGTCGTGACGACGCCCTGCGCAGCTGTCGTCGTCGTCGTTGGCAACGAGAGCGTGCGCGTCGGAGTCACGGTCGCCGTCGTCATGCGCAGGCCGGGCGTCGTTGCCTTGGTAACCGTGATCCTCGATGCAGCTGTAGCAGACGATGAGAGATGTGTGATTGACAGCGACGTGTCGATCGATCCGTTTAATCCTCATTGTCAAATTTATTATAATCATTGTATATATTTTATAATGTTAACGTTTTCACTTCATTACTTCAGTTATCTTCTTATATAATATTACATATATTTTAGTTATATTTCTTGCATCAGCAATCTCTTAGTTAGAATAGAATCATGGCAATGAACACATGAATTAGGAAATCTGAACCTAAACAAACATGATCAAAGACACACAAAGACATGGAAACCTGCCAACGAAATACTAACAACATATAGACAGAGAGATGAGAAAATACAAAACCAACAACGTGAAGAGATATAAAAATACAAAACCAACAACATGGACACAGAGATATAAAAATACAAAACCAACAACATGGAGAGAGTGACATGGAAATACAAAACCAACAATATAGAGAGATATGAAAATACAAAACCAGTGACATGGAGAGAGAGACATGGAAATACAAAACCAGTGACATGGAGAGAGAGACATGGAAATAGAAAACCAGTGACATGGAGAGAGAGACATGGAAATACAAAACCAACGAAATGAAATACCAATGTCAATAAGATACAAAGCAAATGTCAATGCAGGAAGCACAAAGGATAGGCAGAAATCTAGCGTCAATCAAGCAAGCAGACGATCGCGGGGAACCCTGACCCACGTTAACCAACCTTGCGCTGTCACCATGGAAGCGGTGATCGGCTGCTGCTGCGTCGTCGTGGCAACGGCGGAGGCCGAGGTACAGATCAGCTGCTGGCCCGTGGGAGTCTGCACGATCTGTACGATGCCTGGTAGCTGGTGGAGCTGTGACGCGGGCACGGTGAGCCGCGGTCCCTGCTGCGTCTGCTGGATGTGTACGGTGATGGGCTGCGAGGCACCGGGTGACGTGACGGTGAGCGGGGTTGTTAGCTGTGCCACCGACACACCTACAGGAAGAACACAGCGGGGCAATGTACGTTATTACCTAAACATACACGTCGTGTATCAAAATTAATTACGAAACATCAGTATTATATTAATTCATATATTATTATAATATAATATCATAATATAATATAGTATTGTTTTATATTATATTAGTGTTTAATGACTGCTATTATTAATATTACTGCTATCGTTATTCATGTACTGATGCCCTCAGCTCTCATAATCTGTGTATCACAGGCCAACTGCTGCACGACAGAGACCGCACCGGTCGGCCGGACAACGAGCTAACGAGGATGAGGAGAGAGGAGGGAGAGGCTGAGGAAGGAGACGGAGGGAGAGGAAACCGGTGCGGCACCGAGGTGCTGCCCTGCCTCTCGATATTTCTTACATCATCGGGCGTGCAACAATCGTCGGCATTTCAGATCGAACATCGCAAACGCAGCGAGACGCGACGTGGGGCCGACCAATCAACGGTTCACGTTGAGCCGAAGCTCATCACAAATCAAGGCCATGCTGAGTCCACACTGCACGCAGCCACAGTTGACCGCTGCCGCGCGCAGCCACAGTTGACCGCTGTCGCGCGACAGCCACAGTTGACCTCTGGCTAGGAGGAGCAGCCCCACGGTGGACCATGAAGCCATGCATACCTGATGGAGTCTGCAGTATGACTCGCTGCGCCGCCGCCGCCGCGCTCGTGCCGTTCTGACGCTGCGCCACCGTCGTCCCCGCAGTAGAGGGAGCCACTCTCTGCACAGGTGCCTGCATCTGCGCCGTCGTGGCGAGCGTCGGCCGCGCGGTGCCTGTCAACACACGACAAGCGGCGCACGGGTTAGATCGTGCGATCGCCGCAGCTTTCTGTTCTACAGACACTACGAAAAATAGATAAAACGCAGACTAACCCCGCGTATAAATGTCGCAAATTGCACGGAGAGCCGCGGACTGTTTCGACCCCTGAACTGCTTCACCCGTTTACTACCCCACACGCCCGGCAGGTAATACCACACAGAAGTGTTGGTGGAATGCTGCATATGCTGCCCCACGACCGCACGATCCAAACGCTGCCCCCGCTACGTGTGTGCGTCGTATTAGCCAGC
>NW_014577883.1:150956-153526 GCF_000485595.1 Priapulus caudatus | reverse complement strand
CGTATGCTGCACCACCTGGTATTGTCTGTGTGCTGCACTCACCGTATGCTGCACCACCTGGTATTGTCTGTGTGCTGCACTCACCGTATGCTGCACCACCTGGTATTGTCTGTGTGCTGCACCACCTGGTATTGTCTGTGTGCTGCACTCACCGTGTGCTGCACCACCTGGTATTGTCTGTGTGCTGCACCACCTGGTATTGTCTGTGTGCTGCACTCACCGTATGCTGCACCACCTGGTAAGTGGTAGGGATGGGTAGCTTGAGCCGCATGACGGGGGGTCGCGGCGCGGGGGGCGGTTCCTCGTCTATCTCCTCTATGAGGTAGGATGGGGTCTGCAGCAGGCGTGTGCGCCGCGCCGCGTGCGCTGACAGCACCAGCTCCAGGTCCGCTAGCAGCGCACCTATGCTCGACAGATCCACGTGCTGCACGGAGGAAGAACGAAACAGGGATGAGAATGGCCAATGACAAAAAACTTTGTGCCCCCTAGTGTTGGGCTGTAAAATGAAGATTTGTACATTCTTACCCCCCCCTAAAATTTTCTCAACGGATTTAGTCGTTTCACAAAATCGACCCCTGGGACTGTCAAATCCGAGGATTTCCGCGGAAAATTCTCATCCGTGAAGAAGGAAGGACACGTGATACATGAAGGAGGAAGCCACAGCTAATCCCTCGTTAGACAATCACTTTCCGCACTCGTTAAGTAACTAAATTAACAATTACATGATTAGTCAAGATTAACAAATCGCAACAAATCGTTAACAAATCGCATAAAAAAATCAGCCATCAAACAACAAATGCGCCGCGAAAAAATCCCTCCCTAACAACCTCCGGGAAACAAAACGATAAAAAAAAGAAGCGAGCGAGATTCGAACGCCTGCGAAACCCCGACGCGGTCGCCGCGACGACGCGGATGCGGGACGAGAGGAGCGCGGCAGCCTCCGTACCAGTGGAAAAAATACACGGGGGCTCGGGGCGATTTAGCCCCCGAAATGCCAAAAAGAGCCCCCGAAAATTTGCATAGAATTCAATGCAAACCAAATTTTAGAGTGCTATTTTCATGCACGCGAGCTTGAAAAGTAGCCCCCGAAAAATACATTTTAATTTTTTCTTCCCTGCTGCGTACCTTGAACGGGTCGTAGTCGAGAGCGGCGGCGACGAGCGAGGGGGCGCGGTAGACGACGCCGCACGTCTGGAACGGCGATACGATGGGTCGCGGGTCGAACAGGTCCGGGTGGTTTTATTCATGTACTGATGCCCTCAGCTCTCATAATCTGTGTATCACAGGCCAACTGCTGCACGACAGAGACCGCACCGGTCGGCCGGACGACGAGCTAACGAGGATGAGGAGAGAGGAGGGAAGGAGACGGAGGGGAGGGAGAGAGGAAACCGGTGCGGCACCGAGGTACTGCCCTGCCTCTCGATATTTCTTACATCATCGGGCGTGCAACACTCTTCGGCATTTCAGATCGAACATCGCAAACGCAGCGAGACGCGACGTGGGGTTGACCAATCAACGGTTTACGTTGAGCCGAAGCTCATTACAAATCGAGGCCATGCTGAGTCCACACTGCACGCAGCCAGTTGACCGCTGCCGCGCGCAGCCACAGTTGACCGCTGTCGCGCGCAGCCACAGTTGACCACTGCCGCGCGCAGCCACAGTTGACCACTGTCGCGCCCAGCCACAGTTGACCGCTGCCGCGAGCAGCCACAGTTGACCTCTGGCTAGGAGCAGGCCCGCGGTGGACCATGAAGCCATGCATACCTGATGGAGTCTGCAGTATGACTCGCTGCGCCGCCGCGGCGCTCGTGCCGTTCTGACGCTGCGCCACCGTCGTCCCCGCAGTAGAGGGAGCCACTCTCTGCACAGGTGCCTGCATCTGCGCCGTCGTGGCTGGCGTCAGCCGCGCGGTGCCTGTCAACACACGACAAGCGGCGCACGGGTTAGATCGTGCGATCGCCGCAGCTTTCTGTTCTACAGACACTACTAAAAATGGATAAAACGCGTACTAAACGCGTATAAATGTCGCAAAACGCACGGAGAGCCGCGGACTGTTTCGACCCCTGGACTGCTTCACCCGTTTACTACCCCACACGCCTGGCAGGTAATCCCACACCCAAGTGTTGGTGGAATGCTGCATCTGCTGCCCCACGACCGCACGATCCAAACGCTGCCCCCGCTACGTGTGTGCGTCGTATTAGCCAGCGAGCCGTGATTTGCACGGTCAGTTTTGAAACTGCACGGACAAAAATGTGTAGCACGGCCTAAAATATTGATCTAAAGCTTGGCTGAGACACACGTACAAAAAAATTGCACTCCCAAATATGTTTTTTGCACTCCCACAATACTCATTCCTGGCTAATACCCTGCGTGAGTTTGTGTGTGCGTCCCGCTACGCATGTGTGTGTGCGTCAAGGTATCAGGGACAGCGTCACCACTCTACTCACCGTTGACCACTGTCACATTACTCGTCGCGGGCGTGGCAGCGGGCGTGGCTGGCCTCGACGTTGCCGGGGTGCCTGGTCGCGACGTTGCCGGGGTCCCTGGTCGCGACGTTGCCGGGGTGCCTG
>NW_014577883.1:146877-149136 GCF_000485595.1 Priapulus caudatus | reverse complement strand
AGATGGATGACGACACCACTCGTCAACGAAATCGCATTTCTAACGCTCGGTAATTCCCACTATCTTCAAATAAAAAATCAACCATCAAACAAACATCAATGCCGCCAAGCCCTCCCTAAACATTTGCCTCGGGGAAACAAAACGATAAAAAAAAAAGAAGCGTACCCGAGATTTTCGAAGGGCTGGCCGAAACCCCCGACACTCCGGTCGCCGCGACGACGCAGATGCGCGACGAGAGAGCGCGGAAGGCCTCCGTACAGTTTGGGATAAAACTACACCGTGTTTCGGGCGTTTAGCCCCCGAAATTGCCCAAAAGTAGCCCGGAAATGCCAAAAAGAGCACCGGAAATTTGGCATAGCAGTTATTCAATGCAAACTCAAAGTTTAGAGCTGACTTATTTTCATGCACGCGAGCTTGAAAAGTACCACCCGAAAATGATTTTTCCCTGCTGCGTACGTTTGAACGGGTCGTAGCTCGAGCGCGGCGGCGACGAGGCAGGTCCATCCCTATACGGGCCCGGCCACGGTAGACGACGCCGAGTCGGTGAACGGCGATACGATGGGTCGCGGTCGAACAGGTCCGGGTGGTTGCAGACCTTGCGCAGCTGCATGAGGATGTTGATGACACTCATGAAGTGACCAGCGGCCAGTGTCTCCTTCGTTCTGCAACCAGGGTGTTAGCCAGGAATGAGTGTTGTGGGACACGGAGTGCAGAAAAAATATTTGCGAGTGCAATTTTACAAATGTACACGGCTTTAGATCAATATTTTAGGCCGTGCTAGACATTTTAGGCCGTGCAGTTTCAAAACCGACCGTGCAAATCACGGCTACACGGCTCGCTGGCTAATACGTTGTCTGCAACAGCGAGAGAGAGAGAGAGATAGCGACGCGTGACGATCAATCGAGGGGTCAGCGCGAGGGAGACAAACGAGTGATAGAGGGGTCAGCGCGAGGGACAAAAGAGAGAGCAGCCTCTTACATGTTCTCTATATGCTGTGAGCATATATACTGTCTTAGAAGCAGGGGCCAGTTGTCAGACAGTGTATAGAGAGGTTCACCAGAAGTAGCAACCTATCTCCCCCTCATCTCCCTCCCTCCTCTCTCTCTCTCTCTCTCTGTCTCTGTCTCTCTCTCTCTCTCTCTCTCCCACTCTCTCTCTCTCTCGCTCTCTCTCTCTCCCTCTCTCTCTCTCCTCTCTCTCTCTGCCTCCCCATCTCTTTGTCTCTTCCTCCTACACCCCTCCTCTCTTACTTTGTCTGTGACATGAACTCATCGTAGAGCAGGCGCTGACGCTTAGACAGACGACACATAACGACGTGCTCGTATTTTTTCGGCATCTGCTTCTCCACCTCACTCTTCAGCCTCCGCAGCAGGAACGGTCGCAGCACCTACGACCAAAGATGCCAACACGTATTTGAAGCAATCGGTAGTTTCTGGCCATCAAATTAGTAGTTCTACGTGACCCGAGTTTGCTAGGGGGGTCCGGCATGCCCCCCCCAAATTTTTTGATTCTGAGATGCAATTTCCTGCATTCTGAGGGTGAAAAATGACAATAAATTAACAAAAAATGACAATAATTAAATTTTTATTTTTTTCCGATCACAGTGAAATTCGTAGTTTCATACAAACTGGTCGTAGTGGTGCAAAAAGAATAAAAATTCGTATAAAATACGGATAAATCGTAGTGGTTGGCATCTCTGTACGATGCACGACAAATACCATGGCAACGATCGACGTGACAACCAAGGGAGCAAGGCGAAAATAAACTCGCACGTCGAACACAACAGATAGTAATAAGATAGAGTGAAATAGATGGTAGATAACTTCATGGGGGCAGCAACCACCCGGCCCCCCCCACCCGGGGAGCCATCCCTATCGCCGCCAGCATGCTCCAACAGAATCAGGGTTAATAGTAGTAAGACACATGACCAAGAAATAAGGACATTTAACCCTTTCTGGAGGCCAAAATAAGACTTTTTTACGCGATTTCTGATAGCTCACCGACTATGAAAGTACACTAATAATATTTATATACAGCAGATTTAATTATTCCGTATTATACATACAACAATACTGCAAAAAATAAGAACTATTAAGTACTTTTCTAAGATTTCACCAAAAATAAGTACTAATAAGGGGCCCCTTATTTTATTTTTGGCAAAATAAGTATTTATAAGACCTTGGAAGACCCGCTACGAACCCTGCAGATGACCGTCGCCAGCGCCACCTACCTTGTGCAGCCGCTTGATGAGATTCTCGT
>NW_014577883.1:144573-146867 GCF_000485595.1 Priapulus caudatus | reverse complement strand
GGAGAATGTGCGTACCTGTGTTGTATGTGATGGCAGGTGAGGAGAATGTGCGTACCTGTGTTGTATGTGATGGCAGGTAAGGAGGATGTGCGTACCTGTGTTGTATGTGATAACAGGTAAGGAGGATGTGCGTACCTGGGTTGTTGATAACGTGTAACCGGTCGGCTGCAGACTCTGCACCTGCGCGGCAATATCAGTGATCTCCTTAGGCTCCCCTTCCTTCTATACGAACAAAACACAAATCAAGATCGACAATTAGACTATACACATACACACTAACATATAATATGTATGTATATACATATATATATATATATATTATATGTATACACAAACATATAAATGATTGATAGGACATATTTGATTAGCACAGTGGAATACAGGCGATGCAGCATCACTGCACTGCAATATTATTGCATTTTTATCATGTTTTTATTTACTTCCAAGGCCTCTGAATACATACACATATCAGGGGTAGAAATTAACTTTTGAACAAGGGAGTCCAACGGACTCCCTGCCCTCAAAAAGAAAGAGTCCGTGGCAAAATGAGAGAGCCCGCAGTCTGAATTTCAAAATTAAAGATATAACAATAACGCATGTGCTTATTTTGAAGATTCATGCGGTTGCATGTCTGCCAAATTTTCTTTGGACATTTGATGAAAAAATACGGTAATTTTGCAAGGCTGTGCTCTGGAATGAACTAGTCAGTATGGCAAAATTTGCAGGGAGTCACGCGGACTCCTGCATATGTCAAATCAGGGAGTCCGACAGTAAATCAGGGAGCATTTGACTCCGGACTCGCGTTAATTTCGCACCCTGCATATGGTGACTATATAATCTACATCACTGCCTTGGAAACCCACAGTGATCGCGCCTCACTAACGAGCACACAGAATCGTTTATAATTAGCCTCATATTACGTGAAAATCTTAATAATTAAGAAACACCAACCCTAACCTCTACTGTGTACTTGAATCTGATCGCGAGAAACCGCTCCCCCTCACTCTACCCAAATCCGTGACTGGTACTATATAGTGCTCGTAGACTGCCTACCACACCCAACATTACTGGCGCAACCCATCTCTTTGGTGCCTGCTAACAATGTGCTTTAAATAAATTTAAAATTATTTTATTATCGTTATTACTGTATTTAGCCGTAGCGGCGCCCCCCTACCTGCTTTGCTCGCTCCACTATCCTCCTCCTCGGAGGCCGATGATTTGTCCGTAAGACGGATGAGATGGGCTGGCGTGTGACGCATCCCGTTGCGGAGTGATCGTGGCCTCAGGTGTGCCTGCACGGCCGCCGCCAGCGATGACCCCCGCCTCGCTGCCAGCCGGCGGAGCCCTGAAGACACACGAACATCCTGCTGTAATCTAGTCTAACTCCTCGCCAAACTCACTGCTCGCTAGGCTCGTGTTTCAGCGTCTGTCTACCACCATCAGCTTTCGCGCCAATGCAAAACGTCCCTGCTATACTTCCTGCAACGTATTACCCAGCGAGCCGTCAGCCGTGATTGCACGGTCAAAATTAGTAGCACAGCCTAAATATTACGACCGAGACCCACGTACAAAAAATGCACTCCCCAAATATTTTTCAGTCCTTCCCACAATACTCTGTCCTGGCTAAATACCCTGCTTCCGTGACCCTTACCAGGGGCTTTCTGAATCGCCAAACAGCTCCCCAAGTACATTCAATCCACCAGATTTCAATGGAAGGTGATCACTGAACTCAATCCTGCACCCTAGTACATCTACTGTACCTACAGTCGCCTGAGACTGGTAAGGGACCTACCCATGCCCACCCCAACATCTCAACAGAGGAAGCCGCTAAACACACCCGGGGCCATGACCCTGTTAGTGCCTTCTGACCACACTACTCCAAAGATAGAGTGACCGTCGGTGCTGGCGGGCCCCATGGGAGCGGGAGGTGACGATACCTGCGGGGGTGTGGTAAGGCGTGGAGCCGCCCCTGTGATGCAGTGCGTGACCGGTAATTGGCACTATGTGTCGTAAGGTGGAGTGACGGTACCTGCGGAGGTGTAAGGCGGTGGTTGACGATACCTGCACTATGTGGTGTACGTGGAGGTGACCGGTCCCTGCGGAGGTGTGTAAGGCGGTGGTGACGATACTGCTACTATCGTGTGGTAAGGGGAGGTGACGTACCTGCACGATGTTGTAAGGTGGTGGTGACGGTACTGCGGGGGGTGTAAAGGCGGTGGAGCCGGCCCTGGGCAGCAGTGTGACGGTATTGCACTATTGTGTGTAAGGTGGCGGTGACGGTAACCCTGCGGAGG
>NW_014577883.1:140587-144563 GCF_000485595.1 Priapulus caudatus | reverse complement strand
TTATAATTAGCCTCATATTACGTGAAAATCTTAATAATTAAGAAACACGTAACCTAACCCTAACATTACTTACCGTGGACGCGGGTGTGGCCGACTCGGATTCCGTGTCCATCTTCATGAGGTAGTCCAGACCAACGTCCTTCATGCCATCATCATCCTGCGCCTCGCTAGCTGACTCCTCCTCCTCATCCTCCTCCTCCTCCTCCTCTTCTTCTTCCTCTTCCTCCTCCTCTTCATCCTCTTCTTGAGCTTAACATTTGAAAAGAATGTTTGAAGTGAGATCAATACGTGCCTAACACCGAACGCACGCGGAACAAAACCTTTTTCCTCTCTTTTTTTGGCCTGGAAGAGTACTGGACAGTCAAAAATGTGAAGACTAGAATGTTCTGAAGTTTAGAAAGCAGGAAGAACATTTTGCAATGTTCTCATTCACATGGATCATAACGCCGTGACAACGATGATGACAACGATGATGACAACGATGACAACGATGATGACAGGGATGATGAACAACGATCGATGACTAACAATGATGACAAACGATGACACACAGTGATAATGAACAACGATCACAACAGATGTGACAGCGATTGAGACAATGGAACCACCCCCACGTCGTGCTCACCGGAGTAGCCCTCGGTGGACGCGTCGCCGTCCGTTGCGCGTTCGCATCTCCTCATTCCTCAGGCCGTCGCCGCCGCTCATCCTCACTGCCGCTGTGGCTGCTGCTCGCCGGCACGCTGAAGCCTTCTCTGTAGGCTCCCGCGTACTTCTTATACAGCTCCTCGATGGGCATGTCACCTGATGGAGATACGCAGACACGGTGTGAAGGTCAGGCAGGGCAGCAAGCAGCAAGTTTTACTGTGCGCTACAGTAAGAACAGTTACGTACAATACAGCTAACAGTTACAGTAACAATACAGTAACAGTTACAAGTTACAATACAGTAACTTTTAAGGAACAGTTTACTTGCTACAGTTACAGTACAATACAGTTAACTTAGGAACAGTTTACTGCCTTACAGTTAACAGTCTTACAGTACAATACAGTAACAGTTACAGTACAATACAGTAACTTAGGGACAGTTTACTGCCTACAGTAACAGTACATAACAGATAACTTAGGAACAGTTTACTGGCCTACAGTAAACAGTTACAGTAACAATACCAGTAACAGTACCAGTACAATACTTAACTTAGGGACAGTTTACTGCTACAGTTAGCAGTTACAGTTACCAAAACAGTAACTTAGGGACAGTTACTGCTTACAGTAACAGTTACAGTACATACAGTAAAACTTTAGCGGACAGTTTACTGCTACAGTAACAGTACAAGATAATACATTGTAACTTAGGGAGCAAGTTTACTGGCCTACATAACAGTTACAGTATAATACAGTATAATACAGGTAACAGTTACATGTTATCAGTTACAGTTACAGTACAGATACAGTAACTAGGGACAGTTTACTGCCTACAGTACAGTACAGTAACATTACAGTAACACAGTTACAGTACAATACAGTAACTTTAGGGACAGTTTACTGGCCTACAGTAACAGTATCAGTATTAATTACAGCTAACGTTAGGGACAATTGTCTGCCTACAGTAGCAGTTAGCAGTATAATACAGTAACTTAAGGGACAGTTTACTGCGCTAAAGTAACAGCATTACAGTACAATACAGTAACTTAAGGACAGTTTACGCCTACAGTAACAGTTAGCAGTACAATACAGTAACTTAGGGACAGTTTACTGGGCCATACAGTACAGTTACTAGTATCAATACAGTAACTTAGGCGAACAGTTTACTGCCTACAGTAACAGTTACAGTTACAATAGTAACTTAGGGACAGTTTACTGCCTACAAGCTAACAGTTACAGTACAAATAAAGTAACTTAGGGACAGTTTACTGAGCCTACAGTAACAGTTTACAGTACTAATTACAGTAACTTAGGGGAAACAAGTTGTACTGCCTAAAGTAACAGTTACAGTATCAATACAGGTAACCTTAGGGACAGTTTACGCCTACAGTAACAGTTACAGTACAATACAGTTAACTTAGGGACAGTTTACTGGCTACAGTAACAGTTAACAGTAACAATACAGTAACTTAGGAAAAGTTTACTGCTTGCAGTAACAGTATACAGTACAATACAAGGACAATTGCGAGCACACACGAGACATGTTGGGAGACACTACGGAGACGGTGTGTGAGACACACGAGACGTGTGTGAGACACACGAGACGTTGTGTAAGGCGGTGGTGACGATACCTGCACTATTGTGTGTAAGGTGGAGGTGACGGTACCTGCGGAGGTGTGTAAGGCGGTGGAGCCGCCCCCTGGGAGCAGTGGTGACGGTACCTGCACTATTGTGTGTAAGGTGGTGGTGACGGTACCTGCGGAGGTGTGTAAGGCGGTGGCGGCGGGTGGCTGGGGACGTGTGACTGCGTGGTGCGACCCTGCTGCTGCTCGGATGATCGCGGTGACAGCCCGGCGCCGGAGGAAGCCTGCGACGACGACGACGTTCCGCTGTACACCATGCCGTGCCTGCCCCCGGACGACTGCTTCGCTGCGGAAAACAAGAGGCAAGCGAGCGCCAAGATGAGACGGTGATACAGACAATGACAAGGGGCACGTACTCATTGTTGACGATCCTCATACAAAATGTTAATTACCTACGTATTTTGTGACTCTACAAAGATATTCTACAACTACAAGATGAACGACGACGATTCACACATCACATGGATGCAAAACACCAGGGTTATTGAACTATATTTTAGCTAAAGTTGCTTGCTACTTCGCTTTTCCCGCCCCTTCCCCTCTTTCCTTCCCTCCCTGCCTCTGCTTCCCTTACCTCTGTTTCCTCTCCCCTCCTTCCCTTCCCTCCCTCTCATTCCTCTCTTTCCTTCCTTTCCCTCCCACCCCTTCCCCTCCTTCCTTCCTTCCCTCCCTGCCTCTGCTTCCCTTACCTCTGTTTCCTCTCCCCTCCTTCGCTTCCCTCCCACCCCTTCCCCTCCTTTCCTTCCCTCGGTTTCCTCTCCCCTCCTTCCCTTACCACTGCTTCCTCTCCCCTCCTTCCCTTACCACTGCTTCCTCTCCCCTCCCTGCCCCTCTCCTCACCTTGTTGGCACTTCTGCGCTAGCTGGCTGACCTCGGGAGGCAGGCACGTTGACATGGCAACGGCCGTCCCTCCGCTCGTCAGCTTCACCTCCTTCTTCACGACCTCCTCCTCCTCGTCATCGCTGTCCAGCTTGTTCGTCTTGAGGAAGGTGAGCAGCTGAGGCGTCGGCTTCCTCTTCATCGCGACGTAGTCCATCATGTTTCCTCCCGTCTGCAGGTAGAACAGCTCGATCATGTGCTCGTTGTACAGCTCCTTCAGCAAGGGAAGCTCCTTCACCTTCTGTTCGTGCACGAGCCCACGCAGCGTCGCCGCATCCTTTACCTCCTCCTCCTCCTCTTCCTCCTCCTCCTCGTACTTCAGACGCTTCACCGGAGGCTGCCCGACGAGCGACGCGGTCGCCGCGGCGACGGGACTCGCGCGCCGCTGCTGCTGCGTCGTTGCCGTGGTGACGGTGTGAGGGACAGCGAGTGGGGGCACGCCGCCGCGCGACGGACTCTGTCCGTGGTGGTGGACGGTGCCTCCTGGTATCGTCTCCTGAAGTCCTGGCTGTCCTACGTTGACCAGCACGCCCTGCTGCCGCCGTGGCACGCCCTGCAACCACCCACGCACGTTACTACATCACTACGTTGACCCAGCACGCCCTGCAACCACCCACGCATGTTACTGCTACCACCCACGCACGTTATTACATCACTACGTTGACCAGCACGCCCTGCTGCCGCCGTGGCACGCCCTGCAACCACCCACGCACGTTACTACATCACTACGTTGACCAGCACGCCCTGCAACCACCCACGCACCCACATCACTACGTTGACCAGCACGCCTGCTGCCGCTGCGGCACGCCCTGC
>NW_014577883.1:137474-140562 GCF_000485595.1 Priapulus caudatus | reverse complement strand
AGAGAGAGAGAGAGAGAGAGAGAGAGAGAGAGAGAGAGAGAGAGAGAGAGAGACACAGAGATAGAGAGAGAGAGAGAGACACAGAGATAGAGAGATAGAGAGAGAGAGCCTCACTCACCTTCTCGATGTTGGACCAGAACTGTCGAATGTCGCGTGCGATGGAGTTTGCGATGCGGCGTAGTCGGTGTTGCTCCTCCTTCTCCGCTCTCTTCTCCTTCTCCTGCTGATCCTTGTGATACTTCGCCACGGCCCACGCCAGCTGCAAGGACGCGCGCACCAACGCTTTACACATCACCATCACCCACACCACGACGTCAGCCACCGTTACCTCGCGCGCTCACACACACATCTATACACATCACCATCACCCACACCACGACGTCAGCCACCGTTACCTCGCGCGCTCACACACATATCTATCCGGCCATCCTTAAAAAATTCTATGTTTGCTGCCCTCCGACCGACCCACGAAAATAGCCGCGACCCAAAATTTTTTTTTGACATTTTGGGTTCCATTTTTGTCTATATAAATATAAATATAACTCTTCTACTGGTATTCTGGAAGGTGCATATACATTCCTTATAGTTAAGACTAAAACACAAAGCATGTGTGGCAAACATGAAGACAGACTTAAAATAACTATTATGCCTCACACAAAAAAAGACCTACCTACCTACCCACTAAAAAAATCATGGGTCGGGGGACAGCAAACATAGAATTTTTTAAGGATGGCCTCAAGGTAAAAAATACACGGAAGCGATGAGCGATTCGCTCTTCAGACCTCCAAAATTGCTCCCGTAAGGCTCAAAATAGCTCCCGTGACATTTTTGACGAGAGCTATTTTTCCCACAGACTTTTGAAAAAGAGCTCCCGTAAAAAAAGGAATTTTTTTCCTGACATCTATATACATTAGCGAAGGAACGACATGGGTAGCTCACGATACAATCTGTATGATGATACAGCCTTCACGATACAGCTCACCGATTCAGCTTTCAAGAGAAACCGCCTAGCATACACTCAACCGGGACTCTATGTGAATGCTTACAAATCAGTATCATGGAGCACTAAGTTAAAACCTGATACGGAATTGTAAATTGTATTACGTTTCATCAGTTTTTAGATGAACTAAATAATATGGATTTTAATCAGTGTAGTATTGACACTGTATTTCACTTGTATTGTGAATGGTAAACGATAATTATACGTTGATATACCTATGAATCATTCCACACCTAATATATATACACATTGCATTCTCGCTGGGGGGAGGAGGGGAAGAGGAGGGGAGGAGGGGGGAGTGTATGTCGACAGAATCTGTGCCAGCAACGTGCAAGAGCAACATCGCAGGCGACTTTTATCTACGGCCAAGGTCACGACTTGCTCGCATGGGTCTTGCAAACAAGCTTTGGTAATTGGCCTTGAAATCAATTTGATCTAACACCAGCTATTACGATCCACCACCTGCTATTATGTATATTACAGTACATCGTCACACGCTGCCCCACAGTACGCCGGCCAGCCTAGGACAAAAAATGTGAGTCACCTTTCTCGCGGCCGCCATCTTCCACTTGCGTTCCTGTGCAAAGTCGGTGGCCATCCAGGCCATCTCCTCGAGCAGGTAGTCCCAGTGTGCCTTCGCTCGCTGTGGTTCCTGCACCTTGGGCAGGCGCTTGGCCGACCACAGCCCCTGCTTACGTAGCTCCGACACTCGCTGCATCACCTGCGCCTCCTACAGGGAAACAGATGAACCGCTGCTACACAAGCTTCCTGTTGCTACTGTGTAACTTGATATGATAGCGGAGAAACAGTTTCCCCTCACTCTACGCAAAACGTGAATGGTACTATATAGTGCTGTAGACTGCATACCACACACCACATTACTGTCCATACCATCTCTTTGGTGCCTGCTAAAATGTGCTTTAAATAAATTTTATTATTTAATTATTGTTATTACTGTATTTAGCGCAGTGGCGCCCCCTACCTGCTTTGCTCGCTCCACTATCTCCTCCTCGGAGCCGATGGATTTGTCGTAGACGGATGAGATGGAGTGCTGGCGTGTGAGCAGTCGCTGTGGTGTGATCGTGGCCTTCAGGTGTGCCTGCACGGCCTGCGCCAGCGATGACCCCCCGCCTCCGCTGCCGCCGCGGGAGCCCTGAAGACACACGAACATCCCTGCTGTAATCATAGTCTACTCCTCGCCACTCACTGTCGCTAGGCTAGTGTTTCAGCATCTGTCTACCAACCATCAGCTTTGCCGCCATGCAAAACGTCACTCTATACTTCCATGCAACGTATTAGCCAGCGAGCCGTGCAGCCGTGATTTGCACGGTCAAAAATTAGTAGCACAGCCTAAATTATTACGACCGAGACACACGTACAAAAAAATTGCACTCCCAAATATTTTTTCAGTACTTCCCACAATACTCATTCCTGGCTAATACCCTGCTTCCAGGACCCTTACCAGGGTTTCTGAATCCCAAACAGATCCCCCAAGTACATTCAACCACCAGATTTACAATGGAAGGTGATCACTGAACTCAATACTGCACACTAGTACACTACTGTACAATACAGTCGCCCTGAAGACTGTGTAAGGGACATACCCATGCCCACCCCAACATCTAACAGAGGAAGCCGCTAAACACTACCCGGGGCCTGACCCTGTTAGTGCCCCTGACCACACTACGCCCAAAGATAGAGGACGCGGTGCTGGCGCCCCATGGGAGCGGAGGTGACGGTACCTGCGGGGGTGTGTAAGGCGGTGGAGCCGCCCCCTGGGAGCAGTGGTGACGGTAATTGCACTATTGTGTGTAAGGTGGAGGTGACGGTACCTGCGGAGGTGTGTAAGGCGGTGGTGACGATACCTGCACTATTGTGTGTAAGGTGGAGGTGACGGTACCTGCGGAGGTGTGTAAGGCGGTGGTGACGATACCTGCACTATTGTGTGTAAGGTGGAGGTGACGGTACCTGCACTATTGTGTGTAAGGTGGTGGTGACGGTACCTGCGGAGGTGTGTAAGGCGGTGGTGACGATACCTGCACTATTGTGTGTAAGGTGGAGGTGACGGTACCTGCACTATTGTGTGTA
>NW_014577883.1:129177-137464 GCF_000485595.1 Priapulus caudatus | reverse complement strand
TGTTTCCTCTCCCCTCCTTCGCTTCCCTCCCACCCCTTCCCCTCCTTCCTTCCTTCCCTCCCTGCCTCTGCTTCCCTTACCTCTGTTTCCTCTCCCCTCCTTCGCTTCCCTCCCACCCCTTCCCCTCCTTCCTTCCTTCCCTCCCTGCCTCTGCTTCCCTTACCTCTGTTTCCTCTCCCCTCCTTCGCTTCCCTCCCACCCCTTCCCCTCCTTCCTTCCTTCCCTCCCTGCCTCTGCTTCCCTTACCTCTGTTTCCTCTCCCCTCCTTCGCTTCCCTCCCACCCCTTCCCCTCCTTCCTTCCTTCCCTCCCTGCCTCTGCTTCCCTTACCTCTGTTTCCTCTCCCCTCCTTCGCTTCCCTCCCACCCCTTCCCCTCCTTCCTTCCTTCCCTCCCTCTCTCCCTTTCCTTCCCTTACCTCGGTTTCCTCTCCCCTCCTTCCCTTACCACTGCTTCCTCTCCCCTCCCTGCCCCTCTCCTCACCTTGTTGGCACTTCTGCACTAGCTGGCTGACCTCGGGAGGCAGGCACGTTGACATGGCAACGGCCGTCCCTCCGCTCGTCAGCTTCACCTCCTTCTTCACGACCTCCTCCTCCTCGTCATCGCTGTCCAGCTTGTTCGTCTTGAGGAAGGTGAGCAGCTGAGGCGTCGGCTTCCTCTTCATCGCGACGTAGTCCATCATGTTTCCTCCCGTCTGCAGGTAGAACAGCTCGATCATGTGCTCGTTGTACAGCTCCTTCAGCAAGGGAAGCTCCTTCACCTTCTGTTCGTGCACGAGCCCACGCAGCGTCGCCGCATCCTTTACCTCCTCCTCCTCCTCTTCCTCCTCCTCCTCGTACTTCAGACGCTTCACCGGAGGCTGCCCGACGAGCGACGTGGTCGCCGCGGCGACGGGACTCGCGCGCCGCTGCTGCTGCGTCGTTGCCGTGGTGACGGTGTGAGGGACAGCGAGTGGGGGCACGCCGCCGCGCGACGGGCTCTGTCCGTGGTGGTGGACGGTGCCTCCTGGTATCGTCTCCTGAAGTCCTGGCTGTCCTACGTTGACCAGCACTCCCTGCTGCCGCCGCGGCACGCCCTGCAACCACCCACGCACGTTACTACATCACTACGTTGACCAGCACGCCCTGCAACCACCCACGCACGTTACTACATCACTACGTTGACCCAGCACACCCTGCAACTACACATTGCATTAGAACATTAAAGCATTATCAAAAAATGTGGCTGTCACCCTTTCCAGTAGGAAAACACCCACACACACATTATATGCACACAGGCACATACCCACACGCAATTCACGCATGCGTTCGCACACACACGCACCAGGGAAAAAATAAAAAATCTATTTTTCGGGAGCTACTTTTCAAGCTCGCGTGCATGAAAATAGCACTCTAAAATTTGGTTTGCATTGAACTCTATGCAAATTTACGGGGGCTCTTTTTGGCATTTGGGGGGCGATGGCTAAATCGCCCCGAGCCACCGTGTATTTTTTTCAGTGACACGCACCCACCCCCCACAAAACACACCTGGACAGAAGTCGACACTGCTACCATCTCAGCCGCAGGCCGATTAGTGTTTTTGAACAGCACTATGCCGCCGTCCTGCCTGTGTCGGGTCGGACTCTGCATGGTGATGTTGATTACTCCAGCATTCATCGACGGCTGCACCTGTAACCACGTCGATTCTATCGTCATGCTCCCCAGCAAACACACATACGCTACTCACGATCATGTGCGACCGCGCAAACGTCCAAATATTTGCACAAGACGTGACTCATTCCTTCTCAAGGCCCGCTCGTAATGAAACAAGGCACAGAGTAGCTGGCAGGTCACTTTCAACTTATCTTCTCCCAAATAATCGAAAAGCGTATTAGCCAAATTACGTCTCAACTATTAGCAGACCTATTTCCGATCACTCCAGTATGAAATTTACGACAAGTTTGTGAGCACTTCTATAGCATATATAAAATAGCAAATAATGCATTTCTTTAAAGTCGCGACAACCGCCGTGCTAGGATTGTAATGATAGCGACATATACGTAATAGTAACAATGATAGTTGTTTATTACTGCCTCATAACCGGTCCATCGGTTTGTCACGTTCGACATGACAGGGGTCGAAATAAGCGATGGTCCGATGAGCGGGGTCCGGGGCCATAAAATAATCAGGCGGACCATCAGATTTTCAAAGTCAATGGTACGACAGACCATTGAATATTTTGGCCCCATTTTACGATAATTTTCTTTGAAGTTTCCACGTTTCGATTATTGCTAATCCAGTGTTGACCATAGCAAATATTTGGCATGATGTAACAATGAGAACAATTTGAAATTTAAGAAGACCATCATAATTTCAAACTAGATGGTCCTGTGGTCCATCTCTTTTTTCTCTCCTTATTTCTACCCCTGCATGAACATGTAATCGCGGTGACAAGTGCGACCGCGACCGGGTCACCCACCTGACCGATCAGCGTCTGCTGTGGGGACGACACCTGGACAAGTGTCGCCGGCTGCGGCGTCCGCACGATCTGACCGACGACCGGCTGTGGCGCGGCGAGGACGAACGTCTGCGTCGCTAGCTGGGGGCTCCCTATGCGCGGGCCCGCCTGCACAACAAACTGCTGCATCCCTCCGGGGGCCACGGTCGTTACGGTGGGCCTCACGGCGCCCTCTTGTGGCACACGCGGTTCTCCCGCGACACGGTTGTTGTTCCCGGGAAACATTTCGCTTGGCGACTACGACTGTAATGCCGCTGTGGTGAGAAGAAATACATTTTCAAGGAAAATTAATATAGTACTATTAGTAGCAAGTTACAATTGAACAATAACAAAAGGATTGACATCGTATATTTTAGTCGTTATAACTTAACGTTCTGCCATCGTCGAACTTCTACTTCTAGAAGTTCGACGATGGCAGCAGAAGTGTCTGTCCCCAGCAGTAAAATGTGAGGTTCACAAAGTAATAACTAATAGTAATATAAATAACTGCAGTAGTATTAACACACGGTATTCGGCTACGCGCTTCTCATATACGATATATCAACCTAATGTATATACGACAGCATAATCTACAGCAACCTCGCCCTTTATAAACAAAATCGTATTTTTTTCTTTCAATTTACGCGAAATAGGAGTAATGGGCGCCGCCATATTGGACTTATGCGGCGGCTTACGTTGCGCGCCATTGATATAAGAAAAAGGTAACGATAATAAACTCACATCTTCTGCGGTATCGAGTACCCATCCGTGATTGAATACCGTACATTCAACAAAATAATATGTCTATCTGTCCATTTCTAGCTTTTAAGAGCTAATGTGGTTATATTTACAGCATAAATGTCCAAATGGTCGAAGATTCAACCCAACGACACATAAAATATATGAAAGATGGCCGTTTGCCACGGTCACGTGAAACTACATGACGTCACATACATTCTTCCCCCAGACTATCGTCATCATCGCCAAGTTATAACGTATAATTTTCAAAACGTAGAACTAAATCACAAGAGAATGTCTGCATAAATTAAATGTTAAATTTTTTAAATCATTTAAAAAAAAACTCACAAATTAGGATAATAGTGGAATAATAGTGATGTATGATTGCTCACTTGGTTTCCACCATGTTGTCATTTGCGGATAGTATCGGCGAAAAAATACAAATCGAGTGCACAAAATGTTGTCCACATACAAGTAATACTAAGACTAAGAGCAAGTAACATGGACGACAATATTGGAGCCTTGTTTGAGGATTTTGAAGCCGACCGGGAACCCGAACATGCATTCATTCGGAAGATAGACGGCAGTGGAAAAAAACACAAGACGCGATACTGCGAAGGACTTGACAATGACAGCGCCAGCGCCAGCGAAACCGCGAAACAGCGAAACTCCTCAGCAGACTCAGGCGACGAAGACAGCTCGCCCCCCCTCGATACAAGCGTAGAGTTTTTAGAGCGCGTTTCCGGGGTCAAAGCTGAGGCCATCACCATAAATTTGGTAACGCCTGTCCGGAGAAGGAATCGCTGCGATGACCTCACCGAACCGCCGGTGGCGTCCCCCGACGGCCCGACGGTGCAATGCGACGTAGCGGAAGCGGCGCCGGCACGCACGACGGCTCGCGACGAATCCTTCGCTTGTCCGAATGCCAGCAAGTTGCCGTCTCAGTCTGATCGTCTTCCCATGGAGAGTGATTCCGGGGCGGAAGGAAGCGTGTCGGAAATCGACAATCCGTGCGTGTCCGGCTCACTGAATGGCAACTCCGCTTCGGCCGTCTCGTCTTCGACGGCAGATAGAGGGCTCGCGAGAACACGGAACTACGGCTGCGAGACGGAAGCAGAGGGCAGCACTCAAGTCGAAGTGCTGAAGCGTAAATTGCGAGCATGCGTTTCGGAGCTAGAGACAACGCGCAAAGAGAATATCCTTTATGTGTTTTTGGTAGGAGGTCGGTCTTTATTGGCTCTTGCTATAGTACTAGAGCTATATTGGCTCTTGCTATTTGTGTAACTATCGCAATTGTAGTTACACATTTAAATCCCAATATATCTGCTCTGGCCAATGTATACTATGCATTGATCTTGATATGTACGTCGAGAAGCCTGAAGAGGCGAATTACGACGTGTGATCTGTTGGAGTTGATGGGGAGTTGTGGGAGTTGTAAGGATTGAAGAGCTTTTCTATTTAACTGAGGTGCTCTCATAGTCTTAAAAGCATTTTGTCCTCTCATTATGTTGAACTGACCGTTAGATGGAATTCCTAGAATGTGCAAAATTTTATTCAACGTCGAATGATTGTAAGAAAATTCACAGAGCTTGCACAAAATTTGTTCGTACTTTGAATTTCAGTTTCCTTACAGTGAGTTTACATGAAAGACTGACTCAATTAACACGACACATCGAAATGCCAAGGTATCTATGAGTCATTTATTTGCAGCTAGTCATTTTGCACTTACAAGTATCTAAAAAATGAATCGCGCTCATTCTTTCAGCAATTCCCCTCGTAACAACCTCGCCTCTATTTTCACTGATTGAGTCATGTCAATCTTTACAGAACTCTAGGAAAGAACGAAGAGGGACCAGTTTTTCAGGTTTTATTTATGAACAACTTCAATGCCAAGTATGTATATATCCGTAAATAGACGAGTATTACCGCAAGACATATTATCATATAACAAAAAATATAAATACTACATGGGTTCAATTTCATTTTAATGAATTTTTGCTGGCTTTCTAATGTTGATGTAAAATAAATCCTATACCTAAGCCTCGGAATGCATGTCAGATAACTAGTCTAAATGAAAATTGTTTTCGGGACCACCCCCTCCCATACCCACCCACTCATACTCTTCTCCTGTGCGCAGCTAACTGCCTGCCATGGCACTTCAGCACCACACTCCAGAGAGTTAAGGGCTGGTAGATTTTACAGATCACTATTACCATGTTGGCCAATAAAGAATTTCGGTTAGCTTCAAGCCCTGCATAGTGGAGATGCGTGAAAATAATAGAATCGCTGCAAAACGGAGAAATCTGTGAACAAAAAACAGCAAAAATTCTTATACATGTGTGGGATACATTTTATTGAGCGCTAATAATAACTATATAATTAATAGGTATTATTAGTTGTTGATTTTACATCTGTTTAAATTAGTAATTACAGACACGAGGTCGAGGCACTGCTTGGAGATTTGATGCGGCGTGACACGACCGTTATCTCCCCTGTCATGGCGGTCAATGACGAGTCTAAGGTAGCTCACTCACAGTCCGTACACGTCAACCTGAATTTTAAAATACCATTTTCAGAGACTGGAAGGTCTTGGAAAATAGGCTGTGATCCTAGAAAGTTATGGAAATTTTGTTATTATTGTGTTTAGTCCCAGAATGCCCTTGAAATTGAACTTGTGCTTCTTGGGTCTGAAAGGCAAAATATTTGCTGCTTTTGCATCATGCAAGGGATTGTTAACTAATTGTTGATTGGAGGATACAAGGGATTGTTAACTAATTGTTGATTGGAGGATACAAGGCACAAAGTTTGTATTTCATTAAAGTCTAGGCCATCATGAGAGCTGTTATATTTATATGGCCTCTGCAATTGAAATTCTAAATAGTTGTTTTCTAACATTGTTTTACCACATTCTCAACAACTGTATGAATATGTGGGGTTGGCGCACATCATTCCGCGCCTAATAAATAGTCTAATCAAGTTTTTTCGCGGGGCTAGAGCCGGCTTATGTTCACCATTCTCGTGCGCGATGCTGATATCTGTTTGCGTTGTCCGTTCTAGAAGGTTTCCTACACGGATGTTTGCCACGAGCGTGGGAAGCTGCATGACATGAGTGCTGTAAGTACGATTGCTCAATCAGCGAGTCGCCTCGTCTGCTTGCTGCGCTAGCAGTAGAGTAGATCAGTAAATCACGCATCAGTAGCAGGTTTAAGTCGAGTGTGTGGGTGCGTGTAGCGCGCGTGCGTGTAGCGTATGTGCATGTAGCGCGCGTATACCATGTTTTAACGAGCGTTTCCTCTCTGCATTGCAGGTGTTGGGTTGTCTGCAGATTTTTCGTCAGTACTCAATCGATATGAGTGGTCACATCACTGGCTCCACCGTCCCCTCGTATCCTTCCATTGCCGTGCGCGCGCAGCAATACACGCTCATCAAAGCATCGCTAAATACGCTGCGATCACTCAAGCAAGCGTCGGTAATATTCCACGGTGTCACGTCGGTAATTTTTATGCGAAGGTGGTCGGGTATCTTCTTTGCCTCAGGAGGTGGAAAGAAGGTGCTCATAGCTCGAGGGGTGTGAATCCCACATGATAAGCGAGCAAATGGAATCTTCATGTTCAGTTGGTGTAGTTGGCTTCTCTACTCCACCAGGATGTGCATGGGTAGAAAATAACTTGTGAACAAGGAGTCAAATGGACTCCCTGCCCTCAAAAAGAGGGTGTTCGCAGCAAAATGAAGGAGTCTGCAGTCTGAAGTTTAAAACTAAAGATATTAACAATAACGCATTTGCTTATTTTGAAGATTCATGCAGTTGCACGTCTGCCAAATTGTCTTTGGACATTTGCTGAAAAAATCTCGTGGTCATTCCGCGAGGCCGTGCTCTGGAATGAACTAGTTAGTATAGCAGAATTTCTGGGAGTCACACAGACTCCTGCATATGTCAAATCAGGGAGTCCAACAGTAATTCAGGGAGTATTTGACTCCAGACTCGCGTTAATTTCACACTCTGCTTTGGGTTGCAGTCTTAAGCATCAGGGAACGAGCGATGTGTCGTAAAGTGACACAGAGCTTTTTTTGCCGAGCACGACAAATTTTCAGCTTTAGTAATCCGGGTGGGTCATTACCATAGTGTGACTGTGGGGCCACCTGGTGGCGAGACACGTAGGCTTCTTGACTTGATTTTATTAGATACGATCGAGCCGTGGATGGTTTCATCCCTCCCACGGAGGAGGAGAACGAGGAAGGGTTGACGCCCAAGCCAAAGCAAGGGTAAGTGGATGCTGCCTTGTCATCTCCCCATCATTGTTGTTTGTATACCCCTCTATCTCTCCATAATTGTCATCTATCATTGTGATCCCTCCATCCTCCTTATCTCTCTATCCCTCCATCCCTCCATCCATTCACCCCTCATCTCTCTATCCCTCCATCCCTCCATCCATTCACCCCATCATCTCTCTATCCCTCCATCCATCTCTCTATCCCTCCATCCATCTCTCTATCCCTCCATCCATCTCTCTATCTCTCCATCCATCTCTCAATCCCTCCATTCATCTCTCTATCCCTCCATCCATCTCTTGATCATCTCCCCTTCATCATTATTAATCCAGCCTCCTCATCTCTCCTCATCCACAACACACTAACGAGTGAAGCTGCGATGGAAACTCGTCTAGTTTAGGCATGCTCGTCTGCACGCCACTTGTTGCGTTGCCCGCAGCGACCGCGCGACATGACGCTGGCTCCCTCTGTGATTGCAGGAAGTCACGACGGCAGTGCTTTAACTGCGGCGGCGACCACAACCTTTATGAGTGCGTCGAGGCGAAAGACTTTGCGGCGATACGCAGGAACAAGGCGGAGTTTCTCAACAGACAGTCATCGAGTCAACTGTAAGGAAACATGCTGCGGCTGCTGCTGCTGCTGCTGCTGCTGATGCTATTGTACTGCTGCGGGCTGCTGCTGCTGCTGCTGCTGATGCTGCTGCGCTGCTCTGCTGCTGCTGCTACTGCTGCTGCTGCTGCTGCTGCTGCTGCTGCTGCTGCTGCTGCTAGCTGCTGCTGCTGCTGCTGCTGCTGCTGCTGCTGACGT
>NW_014577883.1:128057-128601 GCF_000485595.1 Priapulus caudatus | reverse complement strand
TATCCCTCCATCCATCTCTCTATCCCTCCATCCATCTCTCTATCCCTCCATCCATCTCTCTATCCCTCCATCCATCTCTCTATCCCTCCATCCATCTCTCTATCCCTCCATCCATCTCTCTATCCCTCCAGCCATCTCTCGATCCTCTCCCCTGCATCATTATCAATCCAGCCTCCTTATTTCTCCTCATCCACAATGCACTAACGAGTGATGCTGCGATGGAAACTCGTCTAGTTTAGGCACGCTCGTCTGCACGCCACTTGTTGCGTTGCCCGCGGCGACCGCGCGACGTGACGCTGGCTCCCTCTGTGATTGCAGGAAGTCACGACGGCAGTGTTTTAACTGCGGCGGCGACCACAACCTTTATGAGTGCGTCGAGGCGAAAGACTTTGCGGCGATACGCAGGAACAAGGCGGAGTTTCTCAACAGACAGTCGAGTCAGCTGTAAGGAAACATGCTGCTGCTGCTGCTGCTGCTGATGCTATTGTTACTGCTGCGGCTGCTGCTGCTGCTGCTGCTGCTGCTGCTGCTGCTGCTGCTGCTG
>NW_014577883.1:119424-122284 GCF_000485595.1 Priapulus caudatus | reverse complement strand
CTCTCTCTCTCTCTCTCGCTCTGTGTAACAGATTACTATTCTAACAGCTCCCCCTCGCCCCGCATTGTTGCAGAGTCGGACGACCCTGCGATCTCGGTTCACAGCTTCACTCACCCTCTCCCTCCCTCCGCGAGACCGCGCAGCCCAGGGGGCGCCACCAGGAGCGGCAAGAGCACGCCCGCCTCCAGTCTACCGTCGACGGGGCCGGGCACCCCTACAGGGGGCGCCGGCGGCAGCACGCCCGCGAGTCCGGCGCCGGACCTGGAGGGACTGGAGGAGCAGCGGATGCTGCTGCTGCGACAGCTAGCGGAGGAAGCCAGCTCCGTCGTCGGCAGCGGCGACGACGGCGACGCGTCGTCCGACTGGATCGTCACGAGCCTCGACGAGGGAGAGTCGGACGACGGCCGCGCGGGGGAGCCACCGGTCACCCCCGTCAGCTCGCGCTCGATCGCCGTGGAGCTGGGCACGCCGGCGGTGAGGCACTCGCCCGCCGCGCGGTTGCCGACGGCGACGGAGTTTGCACGCGGCATCTCGGAGCACCTGCCTCATGAGAATCTTCCGGGAGCGACGGGGACATTCGGTCGTCTGCGCGAGGTGCTGGGAACAATACGCAGCAAGTTCCGCCGCCCGTGATGCACGCCACCTGGTGGGCGTTCTGCCGCCTGTGATGCACGCCACCTGGCGGGCGTTCCGCCGCCCGTGATGTGCGCCAGCTGGTGGATGTTCCGCCGCCCGTGATGTGCGCCACCTGGTGGGCGTTTTGCCGCTTGGTCGCCGTGATGAGCGCCATCTAGCGAGGAGTTGCTGTGTCGGCAATTTTAGCCGTGAGTTCTGTGGGTGGCCATGACAAGAGCGCCACCTGGTGGTGAGATCGTCGCTGACGAGTTTCGCAGTAAGTTCAGCTAGCGGCTGCGTTGCTGACGGTGTAGCTATGAGCGCCTCCTGGTGGCAAATGAGATGAGCTAGTGTTGGGAAGGTTTGTCACGGTAAGTAGTGAACCGAGCAGCCATGTTTCTTTGTGCATAACGACAATTTTTTCATAGCCTTTTAAAAAAAAATTGGTTCCAGGTGAGTTGTCATCAGTGTGATTCAGGAAGAATGCATTGTGACTTTTCCCCCGTGTTAACGAGCGATTAATTAATAAACGATGATTGATGCTGACCATGTTTTCTACTACACTGAACAATGTCCGACGCATTTTTCTAAAACGTTTTTTCACTGCTGAATTGAATGTGAAGATCGCCCCCCCCCTCCCCCCACCGTCTTATTTTAATCGGAAATAAAATTTTGTCTTCGCTGAGGATGAAGAGGCTTGCTGTAGCGTGAAGCTATAAAAGACACATTAAGCTCAAATTAAACAAGTCAGCAGCTGATAAAAAGAATTCAAGTCCTTAGGACTTGTAACGGCTCGAAGTGAAACTTGCATATCTCGGCGCCTCGGCATCTAAGCAAAAATATTGATTGTGTCGGTGCTGTGCATGCAGCGTGCACCCGGTTGTTAAATAGTCATTAGTAACCATCGCTGCGTGTGTGTAGGTACGTGTGCGGCGTGTGTCCGTGTGTGGCTGCATTGCTGCGTATTGCCAGCTGCGAGCAAACATTCCTGTGTACATAGAACGCACAAGTTAAGCTAAGAACATCGGAGCCATTGTATTTCGTTTGTGCGCATCACGTTTATTGCTATTACGGCCGATAGATGGTGCTGCTATGTCATTGAGCCAACGAAGAGCTGTACACACGTCTATGCATGTGTATTGTGTTGTGTATATGTGTCTGTATACGTATGAGTAATTGAGTATATATATATATATACTCAATCTACATCAGCAGTGCCATGTACAAATATCTTACAAAAACATTTTTACACAAACTGTTTAGTTGGTGGGTTAGGAAAAACTGGAGAAATTAGTTCCAATTTATGTATCTCATCATTTTTATTATTTAGACACATTCTACAGCAATGCGCTCGTAAGGCTACTACCCTCACAACAGAACAAGTAAGGGTAGCTTCACCTGCTTTTTCACATTCACCCTCACACTACTAAACACGTTTTTGTCATCTTGTATAATCTATCATCATCAGGATGAATATTTGCGTTTGACGCAAACGTACTTAATTTTACCGCAACATTTTTCAGTCTTGTCCACGCGCGTTTCAATGAATAAAGCTGTAGCGATTCAAGCAACAGAAATTGTCATCAATCTATTTGTTTCTATTTTCAAACCTAGCATTTTCGTTTGTGATTAGTTTTAAAAGACGTACGCGTTCTATAAATTACAAGTTATTATCTCATGTGCCGTGAATGAACCCATAACCTCGTCTTACATGCATATATGATGAGCAGCATTGTGCGTCTTTAATTACAAGATTGTCAAAGAATTCACGTCTACACTGAAAAATGTGTAAGGAAAATATAAATACGGAAACAGGACAATGTATTTGCGGTCCCCCACTACACAATGCTACATGCTTGCACCTAACATTTTATACAGCACTAGATATTTAGCTCTGGTGTGACTAGCAGTTATACACCAGCACTGAGCAAACACCACCACCTTGTTTTTTAAATAAATATCTCTAACAAATAAATTTTTTGGTGTTGAGGATTAACTTTACCTCTATCCAACCTCTGGGATAAATAAATCAGTATATGCACTGGGTCCGCTGTCAAAAACAATATCATTCACAACATTAATCTTGACACACATGAAGATACGAGTCACTCGTCATGGTTCATACAGAAGGACTGAAATTTTTTCCAAGGACATTTTATCGGAAATTCAAGGACATTTTATCGGAAATTCAAGGACATTTTATCCGACATTTTATCGGAATTCATACACAGAACAAAACATACCT
>NW_014577883.1:105590-118401 GCF_000485595.1 Priapulus caudatus | reverse complement strand
TTCGAGTGGTAAGAAGAAGAGAAGAGTGGTAGAAAAGCGCAAGGGACAAAGTGAGGAGAGAGGTTTCAAACCAAAAGGACAAGAATCTTACAGCGAGGCCATTGAAACGTTACACGATTAAGCCGTGTATCTAGAAAACCTAAGAGTTCTTTAGTTTTAATTCTTGAGTAACTGTGTACAATATGTACAGTTGTGTACCTAGTATGTAGGGCATCGAGCCGGACCTCGAGCGCGCGAGTGCCGCGGACCGGCCCTCGAGACCTAGCAACACTGGACGACCGCACCACGACACACGCAGTTATAAAATAAGTAATACGCTGTCCACGAATGATGCAAGAACAAATACTGGAGAATTTTGACACCACAATGGCTACACCGCACAGACGCGAGCGCAACACGCACACGACATTGCCGACAAACGAGAGTGTACAACAGCGTCACAATGCACCCCACGACCACGCATACTGGACCGCATACGCCACACGGCTGTGAGCATGCAGCGCAGGGTTAGCTAGGCCTACCCCTGTATCAGCACGATGCTGTGCGACAATCTAAGCAGAATGTCACGTTCTGTATAAGATGGGTGGCGTACCGTGGCATCACGGTTAGCACGCGAACGCAGTCGCTGCCATTGCATTCATCGCACAACATTGAATCAACATCCACTTGTCCAACCTTGATCACATCCAACATTGATCAACATCCAACATTGACGCAACATCCAACATTGATCAACATCCAACTTGACAACACCGACATTGATCAACATCAACACATTGAAACATCCAACTCGACCACATCCAACATTTATCACATCCAACTTGACAACATACAACATTGGAAACTCCAATCAATTGTGATACTGCAGCTAGAGGGCGACAAATCACTAATCCACATACTTCGCGATAAAGTGAAATGATGTGGAGACCACTCAACGACGGTTTGTGACTCGCACGGCCACAACTCTGTGACCGTCGCACTGGGCATCTTTTTCCATGGTGGCGCAGCCATCACAGTTAGGATCCACATGACAAAGATATAGATTACAGATCTACTCCACCTTTCTCTCTCTCTCCCTATCTCTCTCCCTCAACACCAGACACACGCACCACACACACAGCACAATATACGTTATAGAGTTAATTGTATATGTTATTAATATTATTAAGAAAATATCAGAGATCAGTTTCACTGACCACATCTAAATTTTGTGCCGACAATTATAATAAGACCAGACATATAATCAAGTCGGCAATTGCGGCGAGAATCGCACCCTGCATTTTACGCCAAAATTTCCGGCAATTTCCCAGCATTCGCCAAACCTGCTCTAACCGAGCAGCTGAGCCATATATATATATATATATATATATATATATATATATATGTTGTCCACTACAAGTGTCAGCTCACAACTGCCCGAGCGATACATCGGACGAGGGTGGGTGCGTGCCGCATTGATGGAACACCACACGCATGAGACAACCTATAAACCACTTTAACGATTTATCGCAGCTGCACGCGTGCATCGTTCCACCAGGGCGGCGCTGAAGGCACAAGCGGTGTATTAATACGCAGTCGACCCCCCCACCACCACCGCCGCCGCCGCCGCTGCAGAATTCACTGCAGAATTCCTGCAAAGCTTCTCTATGGATATGTTACACAGAGATTAACTCACACGCGTGTGAGATTAACACACGCGTGTGTGCGTGGTCGTCTCCACACCACGGATGGGGGCTGCGCGATATAGAGGGAGCCACGTGTTAGGATGATCACTGGGCGACCACGACAGAGTGAGGGAGCATTCGCTATTTGGATATATAAATAAGTCTGTGTTTATGCGGTAGTTACTAATCAGAGCCTTGTGGTAATTAGCCGGGGTGGCCGCATCATTAACGATGTAGTTGTTGAAGCGGCCTCGCCAACTGTGCATCCGCCATCTTGTTTGCAGAGTGTAGGAACGAGAATGCCATCGATCGCGCTGGTGAGAGAGAGAGTCTGGCACGCACTTATTGCATTGGTGGTGCGGGTGGTTCGTTAGTAGGTTCCTGCACGTCAAAGGAAGATGAGAAAAATCAATCAAAGGAATGAGGTGAAAAATGAGAATGTTTTCCTGCTTTCCCATGCCGCAATCCGAAAAACAACAACAATCCACACTAGTATAGTATTGGGACAGGAGACCAGGGTAGACTCCACACTGTGTGCTTGTACTGGGTAGCCGGCAAGGCTTCGAGGGGATACATAACGACAAGAAATGTGACAAGAAATAGTCAGCAACGAACGCCAACACCTGCAACGTTAGGAAACGGACTGTGCACCACATCACGGCTTTCTAACATTCATTTAGGTTATTCGTATTTATTTATTATTAACAGTTACTTGTGTCGCGCTTGAAGATTTAGTGTCATGGCCGCTCCACAGGATCACTACAAATTCGTGAATTTTTTCGTTAATTTGTTTTATTGGGTTTGGCTCGCGTCCGGGCCGTACCTCGTTCCCAGGTGCGGGCTTTTCGTCGCCACGATGTCGCATGCTGGACGGTCGCACTAGGAACAGGACCACAGCGAGGGCGATCCATATCACCAGCATGAGCCCGATGCTGAAACCACCTTCGCTCCCGGCCTCGGGACCTGGAACTGCGTAACCACGGCAACGGCGATGATGCTAACGCTCTAGTCTCGCGTGGCCTGAGTTTTATCCACATTACGCTTGACCGATTTATTTCTCCCTTGTCACTACAAACAGAGATGCTCTGCTGCTGGAACTTACTCATCATACAACTCGTACTTGTTGCTCGACTAAATTGACTACGTCACGAATTTTCTATGGTGTAAATTTGTAAAATTTTTGTTGCAATTTTTTTTTACATGAAAAGTAAGAACTAACGGCACTAAATGTATCCTCAAATTCTTACCTGATAAGATTGTTGTTCAACTACTTAAAAATCCAAAAAAATCGGGGCGATTTGATATATTGATCACGACATTAAATGCTTGCTATGGGCTATGTATGAGTCACGAGTGTTTGTTCACGTCAAACGGAATAGCAAAATAGGAAGTATAATGCAGCAATTTAACCATAAAAAGTGAACAGAATCACTTGCATTTTGTGAAAAAGTAGACATAATTTTTTTACTTTTACTATTTACGTAATGACTTTAATGTAATTTACACTCACATTCTTGGTAGCATTCCGTGTCTGAGCAATATGACTGCGTGTTCCTGAGCTGCAACATGAACAGACACACGTTATCAGTGCTACCCTCTACATAAACACTGCCACGTAGAATTGCCAAGAATCATGAGTGCTGCTGGGATTCCCTATATATATATATATATACACATACACGAATATACACACATATATACACGCACATGCGCACACACATATATATATGCATACACACACACACACACACACACACATATATATATATAAGGTTAAAAATATTATCCATTGCGGAAATGAAACTTGCTTACTATATCCCGTCTGTCACGCAATGGGTGGTCCAAAATCTTTTGCCCATTGCGAGACAGACGGGATATAGTAAGCAAGTATATATATATATATATACGCATATATATACATGTATGTAGGAGACTTACCAATGAGATGAGTCGACGCATGGCGCCCTCATGGCTGAATATACACTCACACGGGTCGAACCCTGCACCGCCACCGCCGCCGCCTCCTTCTGCCATCCCGCCACAACACGGTACCTGCAACGAAGAACGAAAATCACTAGCCTTCGCATGGGTCGAAATCATAAGGGGCCACGCCGGCCTCGTTACCTGTATTTTATAGCTCAAGCCTCACATTACTAATACTAGCAAGCCTGTCGGGTCTGTAGAAAATCCACCCCCAGCATGCAAAACCGTGTTCCCCTGCATACACTTTGAGTCACTTTGAACATCACTTTTTAAGAATTGCCTGCATGTAAGAATCGTCTAACATGAATTTTTTTTAAACAATCTACTTTTGTAAAGGAAAAAAGGGAGGATCGGATTTCAAAAAGTCACATTGTCTAACGCAGACTTTATTTGCCAAAAACACTGGTTGAATTTATTTCTCTATCTTTCTGCTTGAAAAAATATTGAATGCAGCATTGTTATAGGTGTTAGGTTACTTGAGGATATCACTATTTCACGATTTGTTCCTACATTTGCGATACATATCTACAAGAGATCATCGATCACAATCAGCAAATGCGGACCTGTTGTCGTAAACACAGTTTTTCCCAAATGTTGTGGAAAAGGTGAAGTGACAGACCAGATAATGGAAACACGCAAAGCTAATAAAACGTGTGATCAAGCGTGTTTTATACGCGAAGTAAATCAGGTCAAAGGACTACAACGGTCTCAACGTTGCCGTTAACTCAACAAGTTCACACCTTCAAGCTAGCATTCACTCAGTGTAACTAACGTGTGTTTACTGTATGCAGCAGGATGGGTTTGACTTGTGAAAAACACTATGTACAAAATACCCATGCACAATCTATAGTGCCTGAAAGCTCTCAACCTCAAGTGGAGGTCACTTGAGCTCATAGGGGCTATGTCCCCCAGGGTACTGCCGGAACGTACCCTGGTAACTATTTGATATGGTTAGGTTTAGGGAGTAGGCGTAGGCGACTCCCTAGACTCGTTAGTGGAGTAGGCGAGGTACGGTCCGGCATATTAGATAGTACCAGGGTACGTTCCGGCAGTACCCTGGGGGACATAGACCCTCTGGCTCTCAGCGTCACTTGAACAGGTGGTAATATTAACTTCACTTAATTTACTGCTTAATATCATTTTAGCATTGATATTAAATCTTCCATAATATATGATGAGGGTTATCAAGTGGAACTCAAGTTATCAAGGTAGCCGTGACAATTTTGGTCAAGACGGCAGACTGAGGTATTTATTGCAGATGTTATTTATGGCTGATAGCAAATACACGGTTATTTATTTATTACCTTCAGATGCCAAAGCACTCGAGGTGCTGATATCAGGAAGGAAGTACAAACAGAAAAGTTTTTTACTGATGCCTTGCATGTTCACCTTGCATGTGAACATGCACAAAACAATTTAGTTATGATTCATGGATCGCTTTGATCAAATGACACCAGTACCAGTAGTCGTAGTACTCTTTAGTATAGTAGTATAGCTAGAATTTATAGAAATGTAACTCAAATCGTTCGCTCCATATGATAGTTAGTACACGTTCCTACCGGTCATAGCATAATAGCGTATGGGGCGGGGTCTATTTTTATCCTGCAATCACCGGTCGGAGCAATTCCTCTGTTTACTTTAGGCGCATGTCATGTGTAGTACAGACAGAACCCAATCCTACAGTCTACAGATAAATCATATTACTACTACTAGTGGAATGCGCCACGGCCACTGCCACTGGCACCCTAAATACAATAATGTAACCAAACACAGGGGTAGGGGTGGCCCCTACCCCTGTGTTTGGTTACATTATTGTATCTACTGGCACCCCTGGTACTGGCACTGCAACTCCAGACCAGGTGCACACACTGTCTGTCACACAGTCCTACGTTACGTACCTAAGGCTAAGCTACGCTACGGTTCGGTAGCCTCTAATTTCTCTGTCGGTCACCTGAAGATTTCAGCAGAAGGTAGCTTATGTCTCACTAAGGTATTGGAATGATCTCTCTTGCTGGTCCCATGTGTTATTAAAACATAGTTCACAATATTGTTCGGTTTTTTAGTGGACAAATTATCTTCAGCCACGTATGAGTTTACTTGTGTTTGTAAACTTTACATGAACATCCCGGATGTGGGTTAATTTTTGGCCGCCAGCGAAGCAAAAACATTCTCGTCGAATCATAAATCAGTTATTCTCCGATTCGAGCGCCGCCTAGTGTGACCGTCGGAAACATCTTGCGAACGCAAAACTCAGAAAGAAAGTTTGTAAAATGGCGACGGACTTGTTGCGGGCTCCTCTGCAGTTCCCGTGGTCGTACGGTGTTATGCAGGATGGACGGATCTTTTTCACAAAGTAAGTACGATCGTGGAATTCCGTTACTCGCCTTCGACCGGGTGGCGCTAAACTTGTATCAACTCCGTTTGAAAGTGGAAATGTTTTGTTTACGATCGCTATGTCCCGCTATGTGCGCTTGATTGTCGCGCTGCTGCCTTGATTGCGGGAGCGACAGGTAAGGATGCTATTGATTATTGACATTGTGATAGGCGCGCTGTTCGCGCGGACGTAAAGTGGCGGTAAACTATTAACATACGAGGTACCGACTGTCGCATGGAAAAATTTAAATGATGATATTAGTAATCCGTAGCAGGGAGGAAGGACCGTAGCTTTGTGTAGCGGGCAGGTGAAAAGCAGGTGAACATTACCTGGCGAACCGCTAGCTGTCAGACGAGCTCAGCTAGCTTTTATTGTTGTTGGCCCCGTGGCTGCCTGTCACTTCACCACTTGTGTCTGTGGCGATGTAGAGAGAAACAGTGTTCAAACCTACTTTACATTTCAGGAGTACTAAATGTGCTTTTTAGGGATGGATTGATTAATGTTACTGAGATTTGTATCGATCGTAAACTGGTAAACAGCATATATAATATATTTTACGTAGGAACCGTAAACTGTAGGAACGTGGAGCAAACGACCTCTCCATTCTTACCAGTGTCAGGGTCCGAAAGTAGAAAAAAAAGTAGTAAAGTAGCGGTGAAGTCGAGTATTCTATGTTGACTTTTAAAACGGCATATGTTCTCGCAGCAAAATGCATAGATATGTATACCTACTGTGAGCTCGTCTATGTTGTAAAAATTCACTACAAGTACAACTCATTTGTGTTGCTACTTTCATAACATTTCTTCAGCAAACCTAAAACAGTACGAAACTAGTGCTTTCAATGTTTACACAGTGTTTACAAGATTTTCAAGATTTTTATTTGTGCTAAACGGATAAATCAGACAGTGGGAAAATTAAACAGTTATAACTTTAATTGTTATTATAATGCACAGGTATGGCGAAAAGACCTTGCGGTCATCGAGGTAGCCATACACTATAGTTACAGTACATAAATTGTTACATTCCATGACACGATGTTGAATGATATTAGCAATACATGATTTGATCTGATGACAACAGCACACACAATCCATCACAATACACAACGTTGTACTACGTACAATACACGACATTATATTATATTACTATGCATGACATGACATTATAAAGCAATACAACACATTATGATTAGACAAATTTTATAAACGTATGACATTACAATACATGATGATATATGATATTTACATATACATGACGTGATCAGATGTTTACAACACATACAAACCATTACAATACCCGACGTAATACCGTACTACCTACAATGCATGACGATATATTACGTTACAATACATGCCATGATATGACATTATACTACATAAGACATTACAAGACATGATGATATATGATATTTACAATACATAACGTGATACGACATTACGACACATTGAAAAACCATACGATAGGTTACAATTACAAAAACATTACGTACGTTACATTACTTTACAATACAATACCATACTGTATACATATGTACAGGAGTGTATCAATACAAGTGTATCAAGTGTATTGATACACTCCTGATATGTATATATGCAATATGTTCTTATGTATGAAACACTGGATAGACTATATACAATGATGTACAAAATAAATATAACATAGATATAATTTGATATTTATATGCATATACCTTACTTAAAATATCTTCAATTTAATACAATAGTTTCTACGTATATTTATTAATAAAAATATCAATCACTTAGTTAGTACAATCTATCACAGTGTTGTAGATATTTTGTATAACGTATAATATAATGTAATGTACATATGTGTTTCTGGAAATAAAGGACATTATAAAAAAGAAGAAGTTATAATTCATTATTCATTATTACACATCCGGGACATAGCCAAGCAATCACAGTTTTCGTTAACAGTTCTTTTCTATGATAGAACAAGTTATAATTCATAAGGATATATACATGTTTGTCATATAACATTACATGATGTTTAGTAAAATTGTACTTTTCATGCTCAAGGTCTACAGCTACTACTATGCTTACCTTTATTTATGAACCTCTTGTAACGAAGTATAATTAGTACGCTCATATATGCACTACTTTATAAAACTGTTTATGCCATTTACCTGTTTGTACCATCACTGAACTAAGTTACCATCACAGTGTTGTAGATATTCTGTTACGTATAACAGGCCCGTAGCCAGCTTTGTATTGGGGGGGTTCGTTTTTCAATGTTGGCAATTTGCTCGGCAGGGGCGTGTACAGGATTTGTACCAGGGGGGGTGTGTGTGTGTGGGTGTACGTGCGTGCTCGGGTGCCTGCGTGCGTGCGTGGGTGCGTGCGTGCGTGGGTGCGTGCGTGCGTGCATGCGTGAATGCGTGCGTGTGTGTCTTGTCGCTACGCCACGCGATGGGTTGTTTTGCGTTTTGCCGAGTTAACGAAGCTGGGGAAAGACGAAGTATGATGAGGAGGAAGAGAAGAAGTAGAAGAACTAATAAAAAAAGAAGAAATAGACGAAGAAGTAGAAAACAAAGAGGTTCGTGATGATAAAGAAGACGAAGAAGACGACGAAAAAGTAGAAGAAGAAGTAGAAAAACTAAATAAAGAATAATAATTAGGAAGAACAAGAATAATTAGGAAGAAGGTGATGATGAAGAAGAAGAAGAAAAAGAAGAACGAGAAGAAGAAGAAGAAGAAGGAGAAGAAGAAGAGCAAAATACGCAGTCGCAAAAAAACCGTTAAATGTTGCGAAACGCAATTGCAGTCGAGAAAAATCCGGCAGGGAACGAGTGTTTCCTACGTCACTGCTTATACCGACCAACTTCGTGTGATGGCAGTGATGCATGGGGGGGGGGCTAGCTTTAAATGTTCGTTGTAACATCGAAACAAAACTAACAACTAAAAACAAATACAATGCTACAAAACACACAACAAATTACATAAAAAATGAGTCTATAAAGTATTAATCTTTATCGTTATTTCTTTATCGCCAAATTTCGATTCGGCGAGAAATCCCATGTCGCGACTGTAAATGATTAAAATAATAAAACTCGTTATTCTATTGTACTATTACAGTTAGAAGTAATAGTTATAGTTAACTCGGCCCGTTTTTGATGTTGTTCCTTTTCTCGCAGACGAAGGAAGACCGCTGGATGGAGGAGCGCGCTCCGGCTCTCTCTAACGAGGGAAGGATGCACCAGGAGATGTATGAGCTGAAGGGACTGCGGCCGGACACCGAGTATGACGTCATGATAGTTGCTGAGAACAAGTATGGCAGCTATAGGGAGAGCGAGGAGACCAGCGTGTGGACATTCCGCACACAAGCTGGTGCGTATATACGGAGCTGTGTATCAGCGTGCTACGTTAGGGTTAGGTGTAGGGTTAGGGTTAGGGTTAGTGATAGGGTTAGGGTTAGGGTTAGTGTTAGGGTTAGTGTTAGGGTTATGGTTAGGGTTAGTGTTAGGGTTAATAGGGTTAGGGTTAGGGTTATGGTACCATCGTGTAGACATTCCGCACACAATCTGGTGCGTATATACTGAGTGTATTAGCGTGCTACGTTAGTGTTAGCATTAAGGTTAGGGATAAGGTTAGTGTTAGGGTTAGGGCTAGTGTTAGTGTTAGGGTTAGGGTTAGGGTAAGGGTTATGGTACCATCGTGTGGACATTCCGCACACAAGCTGGTGCGTATATACTGAGTGTATCAGCGTGCTACGTTAGTGTTAGCGTTAGGGTTAGGGTTAGGGTAATTAGGGTTCGTGTTAGGGTTAGGGTTAGGGCTGGGGTAATTATGGTTATAAGAAGTTATAATTCATTATTCGATGTTTGTTCAGTACAAAATTGTGAAATTTGTTTAAATCATTATTCATATGTTATCTACATTACTTATGCAGTCAGCAAACAAATATAGCGTTTTCTTTCCAGGAACTATTTGCGCTAGCGTAGGCCTACAGTTAGCGTTCTCAGTCACATCGCTCTATGTGTATCTGTATGCCGAAACTCTGACCGACATTATAGCATGAAAATAGTGAACTTCGGAGCACATTTCTCACTCAATAAGAGCTTTTTGTGATGTTCGCATACTGCAAGCATGCTCACAGTATGTAGGCTTTTTGTTTCGATGTTTATCGGTTTTTTAGCGCTGAATGGCGGTTGTGTGCTGACGTCATTGCGTGCAACATTTACTAACGCAGGAAGCTGAGGAACATAGAAACGATCGCACCTTTAACTAACACCTGCGAATAACACTCCTAAAAAATTAACGCGAAAAAAGCTGTCTGTGTGAGAAAAAAGTTAACACACAATAACGTAATTGAATTTTCTCGAAGGCGGTGCGAGAAAACGAACGTCACGACAATACACACAGTTGAGCGGATAGATGGACGCGAAAAACATACTCACTAGTAATTAGTATCCTTGCACTGCTCGCATTTATTCGACATAAAACTCGTGTTTAGAAACAAATTGCATGTGAACGGTTTTGCACCAGATCCTTGTTAATAAGCACTTCACTGCGCAAAACCGCCCTAATGGTGGTGATGCCGTTCTCAACAGAATTACGCTAATTTTCCTGTGCGTATTTGGAAACAAATCCGTTGATTGCCGATATTGATCATTGAGTTCCTAATTGGTTCTTTCTGGGCATAATTACACCAATTTGTGTCAGTCAGCGGCAGTAGTGTCAGTGCAATTTATGCAATATGTGTCTGCAATTTTATCCCTTTTTTTCATTCAACTTTTTGCTGACATTTGTTTGTATTAAATTTCGAAAATTTGAACAATTTATTCTGCCGTTATGCGTAACAATAAGCAGTTAATTTCAAAACATGTCAAGTACAATATTGTGAAAGATGAACATAATTTGTCCTAATTCCTGATTCTTGAAGGGCATGGAGTGATGCCAAGGTCATTCTTTATTCTTAAATCCTGTATATATAGTTAAGAGTTGGAAATACTCGCCATGAAAACAACTGTACGCGAGAGAGAAGGTTATTGACTCAAAGAAAACGTTGTTGTCAAATAATCCCCACGTATCCAGCGTTGGTAGCATTTGAATCCAAATGGCTTCAGTAGATTGGCTCTAAACAAGGCTGGATGAGACAAAATTGGAGAGAGAGAGAATGAGAGAGAGGTGAGAGTGAGGGAGAGAGGGGAGAGAAATTCAGAGCAGAGAGAGAGAGAGAGAGAGAGGAGAGAGAGAGAAGAGAGAGAAGAGAGAGAGAGAGAGCGGGAGAGAAGAGAGAGAGAGAGACAAGCAGAGAGAGAGAGAGCGAGAGAGAGAGAGAGCGAGAGAAGAGAGCTAGAGAAGAGAGAGACGAGAGAGAGAGGAGAGAGAGAGAAGAGAGAGAGAGAGAGAGAGAGAGAGAGAGAGAGGGCGAAACAAAGTGTGAGATGTTGAGGGAAAGAAGAAGAGAACGGGAAAAAGAGAGGAGGGAGAAAGGAGAGATGTGTGGGGAGAGAGACGAGAGAGACAGACAGATCATGAGCGAGAGGGTAAGGAGCGAGAGAGAGAGAGTAAAAACAACCGAAGACGATGAGAAAGGCAAGCGAGAGAAAAGAGGGACACAGAGAGAGACAGACAGACACGCACTCACACTGGAGCGAGAAGAAGAGAGGGGGAGGGCGATGGAGAGGGAGCGAGAGAAGAGAGAGAGGGGGGGAGAGTGGGGAGAGAGAGGGATGAGCGACAGAGAGCGAGAGAGAGAGCAGAGAGAGAGATGGGAGAGACAGAGCGAGAGAGAGAGAGGCCAGACACAGCATCACACGGAGGCGAGAGAGAGGAGGGGAGGGAGATGGAAGAGGGAGCGAGAGAGGATGAGAGGGGGGGGGAGAGATGGGGAGAGAGAGAGAGAGAGAGAGAGAGGGGGGAGAGTGGGCGGAGAGAGAGAGCGAGAGAGAGAGAGAGAGAGAGAGAGAGAGAGAGAGGAGAGAGAGATGGAGCGAGAAGATACGAGCGAGAGAGAGCAGAGAGAGAGAGAGAGAGACGAGAGAGAGAGAGAGAGAGAGAGACGAGAGCGAACGAGAGAAGACAGAGCCGATGAGGAGAGAGAGAGAGAGAGAGAGAGAGAGCGCAGATGAGAGAGAGAGAGAAGAGAAGAGAGGGAGAGCAGAAATGAGAGAGCGAGAGAAGACGAGAGAGAGAGAGAGAGAGAGAGAGAGGAGAGGAGAAAGACAGGCGAGAGAGAGAGAGAGAGAGAGAGAGACGAGGAAATGGGACGAGAAAGAGAGAGAGAGAGAGAGAGAGAGGAGAGAGAGAGAGGAGAGAGAGCGAAAGAGAGAGAGATAGGGAGAAAGACAGGAGCGAGAGGAGAGAGAGAGAAGGAGAGAATGAGAGAGAGAGAGAGAGAGAGAGAAGGAGAGAAGGAGAGAGAGAGTAGAGAGAGATGAGAGAACGAGAGAAGAGAGAGAGAGAGAGAGAGAGAAGAGAGGAGAGGAAGAGCAGAGAGGAGAGGAGGACGTAGACGAGAGAGAGAGAGGAGAGCGAGAGAAGCAGAGAGAGAGAGAGAGAAGAGAGAGAGAAGAGAGATGAGAGAGAGAGAGAAGAGAGAGAGAGAGGAGAGAGAGAGCAGAGAGAGAGAGAGAGAGAGAGAGGAGAGAGAGAGGAGCGAGAACGAGAGAGAGAGAGAGAGACGAGAGGAGAGAGAGGAGGAACGAGAGAGAAGCGGAAGAGATGAGGAGGAGAGGAGAGAGAGAGGAGAGAGAAGAGAGAGAGAGAGAGAGAGAGAGAGAGAGAGAGAGAGAGAGAGAGAGAGAGAGAGGAGAGAAGAGAGGACCCAG
>NW_014577883.1:102115-103965 GCF_000485595.1 Priapulus caudatus | reverse complement strand
GGAGAGAGACCCGAGAAGAGAGAAAAGAGAGAGAGAGAGAGAGAGAGAGAGAGAGAGAGAGAGAGGGAGGAGAGAAAGATGAGAGAGCCAGAGACGAGAGAGAGGAGAGGAGAGAGAAGACGAGCGAGAGAGAGAGGAGAGAAGAGAGAACCGAGAGAAGAGAGAGACGAGCAGCAGGAGAGAGAGAGCAAGTGCAGAGGAGCAGGAAAGAAGAGGAGAGCTGAGAAAGAGAAGAGCTGGGAGAAGCGATGCGAGAGAGACGACGAGCGAGAGAGGACGAGAGAGAGCGTACGAGTGAGCGAGACGGAGAGAGGAGAGAAGAGAAGACTAGAGCAGCAGACTCAAGAGAGAGAGAGGAGAGAGAGAGGAGAGAGAGAGAGATGAGACAGATAGAGAGTCAGAAAGCAGAGATAGAGAGAGAAAGAGGAGAGAGGAGAGAGAGGGGAGAGGAGAGGAGAGAGAGAGAGCAGCAGAGAGGCGGGGGGGAGCGAGAGAAAAAAACCCAATTTTGCGTTAAAAAAAACCGATCCATTTGCAGAGATTCCGGAGATCGTCTGCTTGCAGCAGAAAACATTCCCGCGCAATTACCCGCTCGCGCGCCGTCTGCTGCTGATCGCAATCGTGGCTTCCTGCTTCCCTAAACGAGAAGATGCTATTACGGCCTCTGCGCCGCCTCTCACCGCCGCGCGGGAAAACAATACGCGCCACTAGTTCCTCTGCCTGCCAGCAGGGGGCGCTGTCGTAGGGCGCTCCCGGGCCGCGCGTGGACGTCCGATTGTTTGCCGTCAGCGTTGATGCTGCGAGGGATGCTGCGAGGGATGCTGCGTATGCTGTTTACGACTGTGGATAATTGCTCGCGCGCGCGTGTGTACATACGTGAGAGCCCTCACTGCGGTCCTCGAGTGTCCGTGTAGACGCTTCGCATCGCGCGTGAACAAGCATCCCTCCTCACGAGGCGTGAGCGCTAACGAGCGCTCGCTGCTTAACGAGGGATCCTCTCGGTGCGAACCTTAATGAAGAAGCTCTGTTAGTGGGAGGCTGATGTTAACGAGAGTGCTGGAATACAGCCACGTCTGAAGATGTTGTCCCAGATATTGAATAATTAACAGTTATTCGCCGAAGGCGAGGTGAATCTTGTTGAATAATCCCTGAGGCGAAGTTGAGGTTTCTGTTTTAGTATGATTGCCCGAGTGATTCATTACCTTTTTCAAAGAACTAAGGGCTGAAACCACTCTGTTGACAAAACGTTTCGTAAAATTAGATGTAAACAAGTGTCGGCAACCATTTTCTTTAAATTAGGTAGTGCCTGCCATCTGTTGGAAATCAGAGTAACAAAAACCAATAATAAGCTTGAATTTAACTACCTACCTTTAAATAGTTTAACTCCCAATTTTGTCACATCTTTGGTATTTTTGGGGACAGCATTTCTTTTAAATTTGTCCATTTCGGCTTCCGTAACATTTACAAATCTAGCCGCCATTTTTGGCGCCATTACAATGTGGTAAACCCTAGAGGTGAATATAGAAATATATTCACCTAGGTCTTGACCAATCAGCGCGCAGGATTTCCTATAATCACTCGGGCGATGATACTAAGGATATATGTGTGAATAATGAGGATTGAATCGCACTTTAACATTTGACCTTGGAAGGTCGTTCAGAAAGGTCGTGACCCTCATGTAGAAAGATCGTGACCCTCATGTAGAAAGGTCACGACCTTTATGTAGAAAGGTCGCGACCTTGCCCGCGGTGAGTTGTTTACGTGTACGGCGGCTGCAGTGACAACTAACATGCGTGCGTCATGAATAATTAAGCAGGCCATTAAGCCTTCTCTCTCCCCGGGGGGGAGGG
>NW_014577883.1:85890-102105 GCF_000485595.1 Priapulus caudatus | reverse complement strand
CTAGCTGCATTTTGTTTATTTATGCTGTTATCGATGTAATGTATGCTTTAGTAATTATCGAAATAAATAGAAAAAAAAGAAAAAAAAGAAGGGTTATGGTACCATCGTGTGGACATTCCGCACACAAGCTGGTGCGTATATACTGAGTGTATCAGCGTGCTACGTTAGTGTTAGCGTTAGGGTTAGGGTTAGGGTAATTAGGGTTCGTGTTAGGGTTAGGGTTAGGGCTGGGGTAATTATGGTTAGTGTTAGGGTTAAGGGTAGGGTTAGTATTATGGTTAGGGATAGGGTTAGTATTAGGGTTAGGGGTAGGGTTAGTGTTAGGGTTAGGGGCAGGGTTATAGTTACCCCCTCACGGCAACGTTAAGGTAGAATTATTAGACGATATTTAAGTCTGTAAACATCATAACTTTGATCGTATAATTCATTCGTATTCACTATGATCATTTCGCTATTGGAGCGGCTTTAGATTGTTTGCAGATGTTTTGGGACAGAGGTGTCCTTCTAGTTTCGGTTACGTTTCAACCATATGATACGTCACTAAAATAGTATTCGTCGCTTTTCACCAACAGAGGGCGTTGAAGTACCCACGCCAGAGCCAGAGACCTATTGGCCTGAGCCAGAGCCAGAATCTGGTACGTATTGCTAGTGCAGAGGTCCCAGACTGAAGTCACATAGGCGTAATTCATTTTACAGAGGACGTGTGCAATATCGTAGCATGTTGCCTCCTTGACACGTTGTCGTCTATAATATTAATACACCCATAATATTGGTCATTTTTGTGATATCTCGTCTTCGAGATGTCGTATCTTTTCGTGTTTTTTTTATTTTTTATTATTCGTCTTGAACATTGGTCATTTTTATATGGCATCTCATTTTTGGTTGCCATCTTTCCGCAATATCTCGTCGTTTGATGGATAATCTTTGATAAATTATCTTGAATTTTTTTCCTGCTATCTCATCTTTGATTGACATCTTAATTGCTGCAATATCTTATCTTTGCTTTTGACCAACTCATCAAAGATTTTATGAAAATAAAAAAGCCTTCCCCCCGCACGCCCTTGCGTGCGTTTTGAGAGCACATACTCGCTCTCACACATTAATTCGTCTGCTGGTTTTCCTTGTACAGAGGGCGACAGTAAGCCGGAACAAGTACAGACGGAGGACAAGTCCGGGGCGGAGAGAACAAGATGCGTCGGCGTTGCCATGGCAATCGTGATGCTGCTGGCAACGATGGTGGTGTGAGAAACAGAAACACTTGTTTTCCGCGGAGTTTCATCGTTTGTTGCGTGCCGGCGCATAGATATTCTACAATATACATATATATACACATGCATACATATGTTAAATGTATATGTATATGTATATATATATATATAATGTATATTGTAAATGGCTTCTATGATGCGCGGTGCCCTGTGTCGTGAGTGTGTAATACGGAGTCATGTCAGCAATGAGCTGCCTCTCTCTCTCTCTCTCTCTCTCTCTCTCTCTCTCTCTCACTGTCCTGCATGAGTGCTGAGAGAGAATAACTGTGTACACGTGTCTCCACGCGGAATAATCGATGCAATGCAGCAGAATGTTTCGCATGCAAATCTGTGTTTGATGTCTGGCTCATATTCCCCATCAGAGAGCTGTCTCTCTCTCTCTCTCTCTCTCTCTCTCTCTCTCTCTCTCTCTCTCTCTCTCTCTCTCTCTCTCTCTCTCTCTCTCTTTTTCTGTCTCTTGCAGCCCCAGCCCTCAGCCTCCCGACCCCTCCCCTCCCCCTCTCCCCTTGGCATCTCCTCGCGCGCATCGAAGCGTGCATGTCATCAGAGAGCGTTCTCTCTCTCGCTGTCTGTCTACCTATCTCTCACTATATCCATCTGGATCCTCTGTCACCAGGGTATGACATATAAGGCGATGCCACACGTCCGCTTGTTTCGCGTGTCCGAGGTGCAACATTACAAACCGGCTCGTCACTGCGAAAAAAGTTTATCTTAGTTAGATCCAAATTAGGTTAAAAATAACTTACACTGACGAAATTTTTGTCCATCTCTCCTATAGACTTCCTCAGGTCTGATGAGGAAGTCTATCGGAGAGATGGACGAAAATTATTTCGTCAGTGTAAGTTACTTTGAACTTAATTTGGATCTAACTGATATAAACTTTGTTAGCATGTGAACTATAGAGATCAGATAAAATTATTCAATCATTGGCTCGTCACTGATTTCATTGGCTGTTTTCCACCGTGACGTCATGATGCATGAGACGTAAATACCGTAATAATAAACACGTAGCTATCAGAGAAGGATATAAGAGAATGAGGAGGAGGAGGAAGAGGAGGAGGAGGAGAAGGAGCAGCAGCAGCAAGAGGTGGAAGAAAGTGCTTGTCGGTTCGCTCGTAGATTTTTTCGAAATCGGAAGAATTGAATGCAACACGTGACATATTCCGTGGGGGCGCACTAGTACATAGGGCACAGCTATTTTTCCCCGCGGGGAGGGGTGGGTGGGGGTTGGGGATAATGATAATTAAATATTAATTGATATAAATCGTTAATGATATGCAAACAGCCATATGCTCCTGATCATCATGAATATTTATAAACCACGGAGGAACGACGTGTTTGCCCTTGGCTTGGTAACGAGATACGGGCGTTAGAACGTAGCAGCCGACTTAATGATCTAAAACTCAGGATGCTCGTGGGATAAGCTATCTATGCCAAAGCGTTTATTTTTATCGTGTTTCACCCCCCGTTTTCTACACTAAACTAGGCGGCAGCAGTATGAAACATTTTACGACGGACTGAATTTACGGTTATTCGGTTTTTCGCGGCCATGCTGTGTAGATCAGGCAGTTGTTGGGCCTTTACAGATAAATCTACGGCTTGGCTCAGGGAAGATAGCGGTGCTAATGGAAGTGCCAAATAATTTCTCCTTTTCTCTCGCCATCGTCTCTTTCTTTTCTTTGTGTCGGCGAGACGTTTGGTTTGGCCGTTTTAATTATAATGATGATGATGATGATGATGATGATGATGAGGATGATAACAACTGTAAATTTTTGTTCGTGTACATTTTAGTCGTATGAGTTTAGAATGTCGTTTAGCTGCGTTTCTGTACGCGCACGTACGCGCGTGCGTGTGCGAGTGCGCGTGCGCGCGACGTACGCATGTGTTTGCATCTTTTCATTCTTTCGCAACCACTTCCTTGTAAAGTTGTGAATCGTATAGTTTTTATTTCGCAGATGTGTAAGTATTAGTGAAAGAAATAGTTCGATATCGACGCATTTCTATACATAGTTTAATGTGTTTTGTTTTTGCCTTTTTCCGAAATAGACGTATGAAAATGTTGCACGCTCGACTCTCCCTGCTTGCCCTGCCTTCCTGCAGGGGTGACCCGTTATTGCATCACACGCGACAGTTTAAGTACAGATACACGAGTATTGCTGCTGTATAGATGCATTGACGAACCTTTTCCAGCTTTTTGCTGGTCTAGAGTAGTGGTAGTAGTAGCCGAAGGGGAATATACTCATCTGTGCAGGCACACGTGATTAGGGGTAATGCGTGTGTAAAACCTTGCGCCCGTTGTCAAAAACAAAATCTTAACATTAGTCTTAACACTAACATTTTCTCGTAGACCGTCGACAGCACTTCGTATTGTTCTCGTTTCGTATTGTTATGAGGAAATCTGCCACAATTTTTCATTCAGGTAACTTCGCAGCGTTTCTGTCGACGGCCTAAAAGAAAAGGTTAATGTCAAGACTAATGTTAAGACTAATTTTGTTTCTGGCAACGGGCCCCTTGCTTCGTGAGAAGGCAGGGTACCGATTGCCATGTAGATCGTTCTAGAACAAGTAGTATCTGTATCGGTATCACACTCGCGTGCGCGTGTGCATGCGTGTGTCCACGCGTGCGTGATTGTGCGCGTGCGTGCGTGCGTGAGTGCGCGTGTGCATGTGTGTGTCCACGCGTGCGTGATTGTGTGCGTGCGTGCGTGCGTGCGTGCGTGCGTGCGTGCGTGCGTGCGTGCGTGCGTGCGTGCGAGCGCGTGTGCATCGCGCTCGTTGTGCAGTGCATTCTCAAGTAGTCACCCGTATACACACACACGCACGCACGCACGCACACGCACGCACGCATACACGCTGTTGTGATTACAGATCTCGTAATGTTTTCATGTAATCAGATACGAGGGGATGCCCTGTCGTAAATCTTGTAATTAATTAATTAATTAGTTAATTGATTAATTGTGCGTTATTAATCGCTGGAGACGGTTCAGCCGCCGTTGGTTGGACAGCTTTAGTCGTCTCTCAGTACATGATACAAACTTGCTGTCTCTCACACACTCGTTCATCTCTGAGTTCTACTTTGAAGTGTACTGTTTTGACACTTTACGTTGGTAGATGTCTTACCCAGTCCTCGCCCTCTCTCGCTACAGCAGGGACTAGACTTAGCTCATACACCCGTTGCGCTTCATTGCGGCTATGTTGTGATGAGGTAAATGTAATAGTAGCAACAGCTAAAACTGGAAGTAGCCAGTGTTACCATGCCCCTCACTTCACTTACAGCTATGTTGTGGTTAGCTGAGGGGTATTACGTAAACGGTGAAACCTTGGTAACCCGTCCTACCACACCCCTCGCTTCACTGTTGCTATGTGGTGGTGATATGAGGGTATATGATATAGTAACAACAGCTTTAGCTGAGATGAGAGTGGTATGGACCCTCAAAAGTGTGTTGCGCACGCCAGCAAGCAAACCAATGTTTTCTATACGTTTTCCAATAAAGGACTGACGTGATTGTCTGATGTGATGGATAGTGGTTCTTTCTTGATCTTTTGTGTGTGTGTGTGTGTGGGTTGATTTCTCCACGCCAGACAGATCTATCAGTTGCATAAAGTAGGTGTTCTCTATCCTACAGGTTAGGGCGGTCTCATAATTACAAACACAGGTCTACTGATAACAATTTATTAAAGAAATATATACTGAGATACCCCCTAACCATATTAAATGTATATTCATCACAACATATAACTCCCCTGGTGAGATATTGTACATGCGCTAACACACTAACTTAGCCAGATTGTGTACTGGTTTGTATATGCAGTGGGGAGCTTACATGCAAGGTCTTCCTCCCATTTCTTAAGTAAAGTCTCCTGATGGAATGTTATCTCATAAATCTATGCTAGGATAACTCCTCTTCATTTTAAATGCATAATCTTTGCAAAATATTATTCTTCTCGGGAGTTATTGCGCATGCGCGAGCACCGTTTCAGGCGTCCAATACAGACTGAAAAAAAACTTTATAATATAGCGTGCTGAGGGAGAAAGGGGGTGGGAGACTGAGAAAATGCGACAGGAAAGATAGCTGGGGGCGGTAGAAGAAGAGGGAGGCTGAGCGTGGGACAGGGGAGGCAAGGGGGAAGACGCAAGTGCAGAAAGTAGGTGTTTTGTACCCTACAGGCTAGGTCGCTCTCCGAATTATAAACACAGGCCTACTGATAACAATTTATTAGAGAAATCTATGCTGAGATACTCGCTAATCATATTAAATGCATATTCATCGCAAAATATAACTTCTCTTGTGAGATATTGTACATGCGCTAACACACTAACGTAACCAGATTATGTACTGGTTGGTATATGCAGCGGGGAGCTAACATGCAAGGTCTTCCTCCCATTTCTACAGGCTAGGGCGCTCTCCGAATTATAAACACAGGTGTACTGATATAAATTTATTAGAGAAATCTATGCTGAGATATCCCCTAACCATATTAAATGCATATTCATCGCAAAATATAACTTCTCTTGTGAAATATTGTACATGCACTAACACACTAACGTAACCAGATTATGTACTGGTTGGTATAAGCAGCGGGGACCTTACATGCAAGGTCTTCCTCCCATTTCTTAAGCAAAGTCTCCTGATGGAATGTTATCTTATAAATCTATGCTGGGATAACTCTTCTTTATTTTAAATGCATAATCTTTTCAAAATATTGTTCTTCGCTGGAGATATTGCGCATGCGCGAGCACCGTTTCAGGCGTGCAATACGGACTGAAAAAAACTTCATAATATAGCGTGCTGAGGAAGAAAGAGGGTGGAAAACTGCGGAAAGGCGGTAGGGAGAATAGCTGGGGGCTGTAGAGGAAGAAGGATGCTGGGCGAGGAACAGGGGAGGCAAGAGGAAGGACGCTAGGGCAAAAAGTAGGTGTTTTGTACCCTACAGGCTAGGACGCTCTCCAAATTATAAACCCAGGCCTCCTGATAACAATTTATTAGAGAAATCTATGCTGAGATACCCCCTAACCATATTAAATGCATATTCATCGCAAAATATAACTTCTCTCGCGAGATATTGTAAATGCGCTAACACACTAACGTAACCAGATTGTGTACTGGTTGGTATAAGCAGCGGGGAGCTAACATGCAAGGTCTTCCTCCCATTTCTTAAGTAAAGTCTCCTGATGGAATGTTATCTTATAAATCTATGCTAGGATAACGCCTCTTCATTTTAAATGCATAATCTTTGCAAAATATTTTTCTTCTCGGGAGTTATTGCGCATGCGCGAGCACCGTTTCAGGCGTCCAATACGGACTGAAGAAAACCTCATAATATAGCGTGCTGAGGGAGAAAGGGGTGGAAGAGGGGTGGGAGACTAAGAAAATGCGACAGGAAAGATAGCTGGGGGCGGTAGAAGAAGAGGGAGGCTGAGCGAAGGACAGGGGAGGCAAGGGGGAGGACGCAAGTGCATAAAGTAAGTGTTTTGTACCCTACAGGCTAGGGCGCTCTCCGAATTATAAACACAGGTCTACTGATAACAATTTATTTGAGAAATCTATGCTGAGATACCCCCTAACCATATTAAATGCATATTCATCGCAAAATTTAACTTCTCTCGTGAGATATTGTAAATGCGCTAACACACTAACGTAACCAGATTGTGTACTGGTTGGTATATGCAGCGGGGACCTAACATACAATGTCTTCCTCTTCTTTCTTAAGTGAAGTCTCCTGATGAAATGTTATCATATAAATCTATGATAGGATAACTCCTCTTCATTTTAAATGCGTAATCTTTGGAAAATATTATACTTCTCGCGAGTTATTGCGCATGCGCGAGCACCGTTTCAGGCGTGCAACACGAACTGAAGAAAACTTCATAATATAGGGTGCTGAGAGAGAAAGGGGGTGGAAGACTGAGGAAAGGCGTTAGGGATAATGGCTGGGGGCTGTAGAGGAAGAAGGATGCTGGGCGAGGAACAGGGGAGGCAAGAGGAAGGACGCTAGGGCAAAAAGTAAGTGTTTTGTACCCTACAGGCTAAGGCGCTCTCCAAATTATAAACACAGGTCTACTGATAAAAATTTATTAGAGAAATATATGCTGAGATACCCCCTAATCATATTAAATGCATATTCATTGCAAAATATAACTTATGTCGGGAGATATTGTACATGCGCCAACACACTAACGTAACCAGATTGTGTACTGGTTGGTATGTGCAGCGGGGAGCTTACATGCAAGGTCTTCCTCCTATTTCTTAAGTGAAGTCTCCTGATGGAATGTTATCACATAAATCTATGCTAGGATAACTGCTCTTCATTTTAATGCATAATCTTTGCCAAATATTGTTCTTCTAGGGAGATATTGCGCATGCGCGAGCACCGTTTCAGGCGTGCACTACGGACTGAAGAAAACTTCATAATATAGCGTGCTGAAGGAGAAAGGGGGTGGGAGACTGAGGAAAGGCCGCAGGGAAGATAGCTGGGGGCGGTAGAAGAAGAGGGAGGCTGAGCGAGGGACAGGAGAGGCAAGGGGAAAGACGCGAGGGCATAACGCAGGTGTTTTGTACCCTACAGGCTAGAGCGCTCTCCGAACTATAAACACAGGTCTACTGATAAAAATTTAGTAAAGAAATCTATGCTGATATACCCCCTAACCATCTTAAATGCATATTCATTGCAAAATATAACTTCTCTCGTAAGATATTGTACATGCATTAACACACTAACGTAATCAGATTATGTACTGGTTGGTATATGCAGCGGAGAGCTAACTTGCAAGGTGTTCCTCCTATTTCTACAGGCTAGGGCGCTCTCAGAATTATAAACACAGGGGTACTGATAACAATTTATTAGAGAAATCTATGCTGAGATACCCCCCAACCATATTAAATTCATATTCATCACAAAATATAACTCTTCTAGTGAGATATTGTACATGCACTAACACACTAACGTAAAGCTAAAGTCACACTGGGGCCGGACTGTCCACGGATTACCGCGGATGGGGCAGGATCTCCCCGGACCGTAAAATTTATAATCCGTGGCGATCCGGGTGAAAAAAAGCATCATCGGGCCGGATCGGGCCGGACCAGCACGGCAGCGCCACGGACCATCCTGGATTGAGCCCGGATGAAGCCGGCCCCAGCACGGAGTCACTACGGACCGCCCCGGACCGCCACGGACCCGATCCGGCCTGGTCCGGCCCCGTCCTGGCCCATCCGGGCTCCCATCCGTGTTGGGTCCGCCTTGATCCGTAGTGATCCGTGGCCGACAAAAACGACACGGATGGCCACGGATGGGCCCGGTTCAACACGGTGCCACTACGGACTGTCCCGACCGTTAGCACGGACCGCCAGGACCGTCAGCGACCACCACGCCGATGGGGGAAAACTTCCGCGACGCTCCCGGCCATCACCCAGGAAATTTTAAACAGTTTAAAACTTCGGGCGCGATATCCCGGGAATGCGCCAGGACAATCAGGACCACCCCGGACGGGCCGGACCGTCAGAGACCGTCCAGGCACCCAACAAGGATCTCTCCCCGGATCAAGTCCGGGCAGCGTCCGGCCCGGTCCGCCGGAACTTGTGATTTGACTTTAGCTTAACCAGATTATGTACTTGTTGGTGTATGCAGCGGAAACCTTACATGCAAGGTCTTCCTCCAATTTCTTAAGTGAAGTCCCCTGATGGAATGTTATCTTGTAAATCTATGCTAGGATAACTCCTCTTCATTTTAAATACATAATCTTTGCAAAATATTATGCTTTTCAGGAGATATTGCGCATGCGCGAGCACCGTTTCAGGCGTGCAATACGGACTGAAGAAAACTTCATAATATAACTTGCTGCGAGAGAAAGGGGGTAGCAGACTGAGGAAATGCGGCAGGGAAGATAGCTGGGGGCGGTAGAAGAAGAGGGAAGCTGAGCGAGGGACAGGAGAGGCAAAGAGAAGGACGCGAGGGCATAAAGTAGGTGTTTTGAACCCTACAGGCTAGGGCGCTCTTCTAATTATAAACACAAGACTACTGATAAAATGTTATTAGGGAAATCTATGCTGAGATACCCCCTAACCATATTAAATTCATCTTCATCACAAAATATAACTCCTCTAGTGAGATATTGCGCATGCGCTAACACACTAACGTAGCCAGATTGTGTACTGACTGGTATATGCAATGGGCACCTTGTATACAAGGTCTTCCTCCTATTTTTTAAGTGCAGTCTACTGATAGAATATTATTATATAAATCTATGCTAGGGTAACTCCTCTTCATTTTAAATGCATGATTTTTGCAAAATCTTATTCTTCTTGGGAGATATTGCGCATGCGCGAGCACCGCTTCATGCGTACAGTAGGGAATGAAGTGAACTTCATAATATAGCTTGCTGAAGGATAGAGGAAGACTGAGGAAAAACGGCGGGGAAGATAGTTGAGGGGCGGTAGAAAAAGAAGGACGCTGAGCGAGAGATAATGGAGACAGGCCGGGAGGGGATGAAGCAGGAATTTTGCACCCAACCCGACCAGCGACGCGAGCGGCATTTACACGTACATTAGCATAGGAAAGGGATTGTGGCAGGATGCTGCGGACAAAGTTCAAATTCGATGGCGAATTTCCCCATGCACATCTCTTCAGGGCATACCCCTGACCATTTTGAGCGTGTAAGTTTGGCCGAAATAATTGTTTGGCAACCCCACCGGCGACGCGAGCGCCATTGCCATACACCTTAAAGGGCACGCAACACTAGCATTCCGCCAATTGTTCAGCCTTGAAACTGAGAGGTCGAAGTTCGTGTCACCTAATTGACCCTCGCACCCGATATCGGCCGTCGAGACCTTGACCCATCGTAATCCATAAATGCGCGTGTCGTGCCGTGCTTGATATAGCGGCAGTAAATTCGTTTGTTTAAAATGTATGTGCATATACCGTATTTACTTGTGTATAATCTCACATTTTTGTACACTACTTTAATAAAAAATCAGGGGTGCGAGTTATACACGAGGGTAAGAAAGCTTGTTAATGTACCAATTTTTGTACCAACTTTCCAAGGCAAAATATGGGGTGCGACTTATATACGAATGCGACTGACACACGAGTAAATACGCATATATACACACGTGGCTCATGACAATGTATTAATTTTTTAATGCTTTCCTACCGTGATCTCCTTCTTACTTGTGTCTCACTGTCGCATACTGTCAAGATATCTGCACATGTCTGTATAAATGATAAGGGAAAACGTATATATTTATTTAGTTATATAGTTAGTTATTTTTTAGTTATATGACTAAATATATTTAATATAATAAGTATAAATAACTATATGTAAGTACTAAACTAAGTAATTAAGTACTAAGTAATATTATAAACTAACTAAAGTGTGTAGTATAAATATGAATATATATATATATATATATATATATACTATATATAGTGGCTGTGTTGTGTGTGTGTGTGTGTTGTGTGTGTGTGTGGTGTGTGTGTGTGTGCTGTGCATGTGTGTGTGTGCGTTGTGTGTGCTGGCGTGCGTGCCGTGCGCTGGCTGCGCCGCGCGCGTGGTGTGTGTTGCGCGCGCTCGGTGTGTGGTGTGGTGTGTGTGTGTGTGTGGTGTGTGTGTGTGTGTGTGTGCGCTGCTGCTCGTGCGTGTGTGTGGTGTGTGTGCGTGTGTGTGTGTGGCGTGTGCGTGTGTGCGCGTGTGCTGGTGTTGCGTGTGTGATGTGTGTGTGTGTGTGTGTGTGTGTGTGTGTGTGTGTGTCTGTGTGTTTGTGCGCGCTCGTGTGTGTGTGTGTGTGTGTTGCGTGCGTTGTCTACGCTACAATTACTGCTTATGGAGTTCATCCAACAATTTATTGTAACATGTAGGGAATCATCGTTGAATGAGTCCGCTAATACGCTTTTGTCCACTGTGAACTCAAGATCACACGAAGCTAACAGCCAGTGCATCGGGCAATAACCTTGCTCAAGTTCAAGTTCAAGTAAAATTTATTTTCATCGGAGTATCATAACATTGATAACATAAGGCTAAGAGCTTTGCACCGATATCAAACAAGAAATAAAGATATGATTAAACATAATAAAAAACTGCGTAACTGCAGTGTTACTATTCACATGGCCTAATTGGCCGTATTGCCTTTAAACAAATAACAACAATATATCAATATATCACATCGTCAATTAGGCCGACACATTGAGCATCTGCACCTGTACTACCCACGTTCGAGTAGCCTTCTAAACACGTTTGAAGTTCTCACTCCGACGTATACATTTCGGTAAATCGCTTCCATATTCTAGCTCCTTCATACTTTAAGCTTGTCTTACCACAAGTGGCCCTTTCGAAACGTGGGATGTGTACACGTATTAAACTATATCTGCGGACTCATTCTTTACAACAAGATCGTGGAGGTATACAGGCCGATCTTTAGTGAGAATTTTAAAAACTTCAATGGCTATGAGCTTTTGTCTTTGTAGTTTGAGACTGACTGAATTTGTTTCTTGCTAGTAAGACTGTCTAGTCACTGCTGAAGTTCATTATACACACATTTTAATGCTCTATAATTGAGCTTTTTCTAGCTTTTTCTCGTTCGCCTATCACAGAAGTGCCATATAATGAGGGCAAAATGTAAAATTTGAGCTGCATAAAAAGACGAATATATTATTTTCCTGCAACTAACAGCCAGATGCCGTCCGATACCTTTCAGTGCATTTATTTGCCTGGCACCTTTTGACAAAGCTTTGAAATGCGCCCCCAAAGTTGAGTTTAAAATCAATGGTCACACCCAGCAATTTTACTTCATCGGTGCATTTAATATCCGTCCCCCCAACAGTGAAGTGGGGGCATCGATCATAGGTTTTCTTCCCAATCGCAATGCCTGAAACTTTGCAGGGTTTGCCTGCATTTGATTTTTGGAAACAGTCGATCAGGCACTCCGCCTCAGTCTCGGAGGGTATGTTTCATATCTACCAAAGTCTTCACTAGGGTAGGAGAATTGGTATTGCTATCTGCATAGTTACATAAACTTGCCTTCATTATTAAAATAAAATATATCATTTATAAATATGTTTTAATATCAGTGGACCTATATGGATCCCTGCGGTATTCCTTTTTGCAGGTATAGAAAGTCACTGCAACGATTACCCATGCGTACACACTGTTTGCGATCTGTCAAATAGCTTTGTATAAGATTTACAGCACTGTTGTCCACATTGTATGCTTTTAGCTTCTCAAAAATCAGTGCGTGAGGCAAGCAGTCATAAGCCTTCGACAGATCCATTAGATAGCACCAACAAAATGACCCCGCGTCGAGAGCCCATCTCCACTCCTCTGTCAGCGCTATTAGAGCGGAATTGGCAGCTGCTACCTTTGCGATACGCGCGAGAGGTATGGGTGAAAGTTCCTGAAAGTGGTCACTAAGTTGGTCGCGAATTGCTCTCTCGAACAGTTTGGATACTATAGGTAGTATACTGATTGGTCTGTAGTTATCCTTAATCAATGTATCATCTTTTTTAAAAATTGGTGATACGCGTGCTTCTTTAAGAGCAGCTGGGAAGGAGCTGTCTCTTAACATTTCATTTATAATACACAGTAATAGGCTTACATGGCTGGTTTTACCTTGTTTAGTACCTTAACAGAGAGGTTATCGAGCCCTGTTGCTTTCTTACTGTCAATTCTTGACAAGTATTTATCTACCTGCCAGGAGCTGATGGGGTTGAAGGTAAGTTTGTGGCCCTGGTTTGCCTTTTCTCGTACCTTCCTTACACTCGGATGGTTCGTAACCTCCTGTTCTGACAGGTCTTTTCCGATATTATCGGCTACACTAACAAAAAATTTATTGAAAATATTTGATACGGATGTCTGATTCTCTAAAAGGCAGACATCCTCACCACTTGAAGCACCTTTACTCAGGAATGGTTTGATGGTAGGCCAGAAATCTCGTGATTTTGGTCCACCAGCACACCTTTCCATAAAGTATGTGTTGACGGACTCTCTCTTAAGTTTTGTAACCTTATTCCTTTGAATTCGGAAATTTTCCCAGTTCTTTTTTGATTTACATTTTAGGAAAATACGCCAAAGTTTTTTCTTAAAGTTGATAGCTTTCTTTAATTCCCCGTTCATAAAAGGGGCAGTTTTCTCCCTTGTTTTCTTTACCTTTATGGGAATGTGCCGGTCGATGACCTCGCCAAGCATCACCCCATGGGCCCAGTAGACATCATCTATGTCATCAAACACATGTGCCACATGGAGTGGTGCCCTCCCGACGTCACCGACCAACTCACTCTCATCAAGGTTTTTGAAACATCTATACCGGATTTGGGTCTGAGAGCGGGGTTTAATTTTACATTTCATCACACAAGCTATAATGTGGTGACAATCACTCAGCCCAATATCACATGACATGGATTTTTTGAAGGACCTATAACGATTTGTCAGTATGACGTCGACTAGAGACGGATCACAGTTTTTTGTAAAACATGTAGGTGTTTTTATCAAATTTGCTAAGTCGAAAACGTCACAAATGTCCTTCAGTGTCTGCGACTTCTCTGGACGTAGCATGTCGAAGTTCAGGTCGCCAATAAGCAGCAGGTTTTCATGGTGTTGCATGCTTGTATCTAGGGACGTGATGATGTCCTCCGAGAAAGTTCGATTCGCCATGGTTGGCGTCTTGTAGGCGGCCATCATCAGCCACTTTTTATTGTTGATAACCAGCTCGATGTTCAACGCTTCCACTGTTTTTGGTTCTCCGCGCTTAATTCTCCGTGAAGGGATGTCGGCTCTAACATAGACCATAACACCACCTCCGGTTGTCGTTCGGTCTCTTCGGTAGAGACGATAACCTTCCACGCAAAATTGCGCGTCGGGAAAAGATGCGTCGATTTTGCTTTCTCCTATCGCTAGAACGTCAACGAGTTTCTGGTATAGAACATCAGTTACCATTGTGTACTTGGTTTTCATTGAGTTAATGTTTAGGTACGCGATTATAAGGTTCGAATGATTATTCCTCTGAAGCATTACGAGTTCTTCAAGATAGTTTTCATCACAGTTGTCACTATTTGGTGAATCGTGTTCAACTGCCGGCGAATCGTCTTCGAGATAGTTATCGATTCGCCGGCAGTTGAACAATAAGCTGAATAATAATAAGCTGAATGAATAATAACAAGACACTTGCTACAATCAACTTGTCGCGGGATTTAATTCTAATGTTGTTGTGTCATGGTTTTATTAGCGTGATTCACAAGCGAAGGCTGTAATCGAGGTTGATAGAGATTATAACGACGTACCTCTTCCATAGTGTGCGCGTTGGTAAATCATGACACGTTGGGTTGTGGTGTATTTCTTTGCTCGTCCTCGCCAATATTCAGTAGATAGGCTTTGGAAAATGGTCACATGCGTACCAGTCCATGTAGTCCTGGCATCGTGCAAGATGAATACGTTCATGAATATCTAGCCACACGGAAACGTCGAGTATAGATCCATGTTTTAATTTACTCGTGCCACGGGAGACATATTAGTCCGACTTCTTCTTTAGTGCCTTATACACTAGCCCGAGCCACCTTAAAATGTACTGTAGTTGACGTATCCACGATGAGGCAGTCATGGATGCGGCAACACCAACAAACTTAATGAGTTGCATAACCGCACGGACTCGTAACAATAGCACGCAGAACTTAAAGATATCAACCGGCAAAGACACGCACTGCATGATCTGTCGTAATAAATATATGCGCGCGTCGCGCCCTCCTTTATATAGAGGTATTGAATTCACTATCTCTGGCAAAGTGTCACGAACTTGTTATTTTTCTGGCACGTGGTCTACATTGTGCACGCGGTTCAATAATATAAGCTAATATAAGCTATTCCGCCTCTTCAGCTTGTTCCGTAGAACAAAACGGTTCCGTGCACGAGCCGTCTATAATAGATGGCAGACATATATAACTACCGGCTAGGGTGGGACAATAATGAGTCTAATATTTGCAATGATTGTAGGCGACATGTATAACAGTCGTTATTAGAATGGTATTTAAGTGAATTTCTCATCACAAAACTATTACCTTGTGATTCGTGCACAGAGGCGTGCGAGCGGTGACATCGTGTGTTATGGATGAGTATTTGAACGGCGTTTGCGTGGAATTATTATTCGATATAGAGCACATTATGGACATCAAACCGCAGGTAATACTTCTACTTCTACTTCTACTTCTACTCTATATTGCCCACCATCATGCAACATGCTGATGATTTTGCCAACAGGAGGCGCAAGTTAAAACGTTTATTTTTATTTTTTAAGACTTTTTACTTAAAAATTGTCCTGATGTCATTCAGGCAGTAAGTACTTAAACGCATTTAGACTCTCAGCGGTCACTATTTGAGTATTTCAGTGGGTAAGGCGTTCCACTCTCCTTAATAGATCTAGGAAAGAAGGAATAAATGTTTATTTCTTGTCATATACACTAGGGATAGCGGGTATAGGTCTAGTAACCTTCATCTCTGTATATATAGAGGTGTCACTACTATTTTTGTACGTATAAAGTTGTCATTTTGATTGTAGGATATTTGACTGCATGAATTTTTTATGATAACTTTAACGCACGACCAACAGATAACGAGAAAGTGCGATTCAATGACAATATAGCCGAAAGGTGGCGCTGCATGCATCATCTTTACCCCGTGTGGTTTTGCTCTGTTTATGTTTTTATTATGTTTCTGGATTAGTCAATGATTGATTTGTACGACGTGGTAGATGCATGATATATGCTTCTGAACTTGGATACTTATCTACTGTAGTCGTAAAGTTGCATGGAACGAATCAAAGTACTGCGGAACCATTTAAACGGAAAGGTAATAACTAGGGTTCAAGGATAGATAGCTCCAAGAAACGGTATTGCTAGCACAGGCACTTGGAACGTCTCAATAAAAAAAATTAATGGTAAATAAACATGAAATGTACCAAAGAAGTCTTAAT